>NW_015387772.1:17066-80992 GCF_001527695.2 Protobothrops mucrosquamatus | reverse complement strand
CAAAAGAAACCAGCATGGCTGCATAAAGAACTCTCTGATCAATTGAAAGATAAAAAGGACAAGTATAGAAAGTGGAAAGAGGGACACATAACTAAGTCAGAATATCAGCAAATAGCCCGAGCCTGCAAAGACGAAGTGAGGAAAGCTAAGGCTCAAAATGAACTAAGGCTTGCAACCAAAGTCAAAAATAACAAAAAAAAGCTTCTTTCGACATGTAAAAAACAAGAAAAAAGTGAAGGAAATGATTGGTCCACTAGTGGGTGAAAGTGGCAAGAAAGAGACAAGCAACAGGGAGAAAGCAGAACTATTTAACTCATTTTTCGCATCTGTCTTTACACAAAGGGAAAAAACAGACCAACCTATCAAAAATAGTGCCATAAAAAACAAAATAGAAATACAAGTTAAGATAGGCAAGAAAATGGTAAGTGAACACCTGTCCAGCCTAGATGAGTTCAAATCACCAGGACCAGATGGATTACATCCCAAGGTTCTCAAGGAACTGGAAGGGACCTCCAAGGTCCCTTCCAACTTTATCATTATTATTATTTGCACTTAGTAGTGTGCTCTCAATTATGTACTCCCATCACTATTCAATTCCATTAATTTGCTGCCCTTCCAAATTAATGGGAAGTACAGTATCTGAGCATCTCAACACCTTTAAACAACTTGATTCGCTCTGTAAGTCATCTCTCACGATTGACAGGAATTGATAGAAAAAAATGCTTTCTCCTTCCGATAGAAACATATGTTCCCAACCCCCCAGAATGCAGTTAATTACCTGCAACATTGATTTTGGGTGAGGGAGCTCTTCTCCTTGGTAGATCTTAATATAGGCCTGGGAGGAAGACAAGTTAAAAAAAACTCTAAGTGATATGGAACATCATTTAAAACCTGCACATAAAATATTAGGTCAAAAAAATGTCAAAAGTGTTTCTAAGTTCTTATAGAGCTACAATATTAATTACTGCATTAACCCTACAACTTCTACTATGTCACTGATGCTATGCCTTTAATAGTGATTCCAAATATATCTTTAAAAAATGCAGTCTTTGGTTTTTTTTCAGTTACTGAATGGGAAAGCTGTGACTTCTAAATATTATTTAAGTGCAACACCTAGCAATCCTCATCACTAGCTATGCTACTGGAGATGGTAAAATTCTAGTTCAGCAACATCTGAAGGGGTTTACGCTCTAAACTGTTCCTGGAGAAATCTGCTCCCACAGAGGTTACTATCTGTTTCTATGTATATGAGCCCAATACGGCAACGGGACCTTAGCCACTGATTCCTAGCAAAAGGAGAATTCCAATCCAGAAAGTCCTCTTTTATATTTGCAGCTCACCTTAAAATATTCCACAAGGCCTCGGCAGGTGATCTTATTC
Organism: Protobothrops mucrosquamatus; assembly: GCF_001527695.2. Lineage (NCBI taxonomy): Eukaryota > Metazoa > Chordata > Lepidosauria > Squamata > Viperidae > Protobothrops > Protobothrops mucrosquamatus. Next base: position 79,612 of record NW_015387772.1, on the reverse strand, counting down.
CCATTGATCTCCTTGACATCCAGGCTCTTGGGGCTCAATAGCCAGGGAATCAGGATTTTCAAGTTTTTGATGAAATCACCATCTATTTCTGTAAGGGGAACATGAACCCTGTTTATGAGTATGCCTTTTGTGATGTACACACTAGAAACCCCAAGAACTCAGGAGACTTCAGAGTGAACCAATGATTGAGTACCTAAATCAAAATAATGAATTTTATATCAAATTGTCCAAAATATTGCTTCCTAACTTATGACATGGATCTTTTGGACACTTTCTGTCAACATATTTTTAATTATTATCCACGAGTAAGACATCAAGGCAGATATAACACAATATGATTTATATGAACTTTTCCATAGTACCAATAGGGGACGAAAAGCTCAGGATGGCAATAGAAGAGATTGCCTACTTCATTTGATCAAAGAAGATAAATTTTATCAGGGTCAGATGCTCAACATAATAATAGAAGTTTGGAGAATCAGAAGACAAATTGCTCATTAATGTATTGGTGAGAATGTTGTCCGAAGCCTGGTGGGAGCCAGTTGTAGCTATAAGGGTCTCACTCCCCCTCTGTCTTTTCGTAAGGGGGGCTGGATGTCAACGCTGCAAACGGGTAACCGGGTTGATGATCCTTACTATGGGGAAAGGCCCCAGGAACTTTGGTCCCAATTCCTTGCTGGGCAACTTAAGGCGCAGATATTTAGTTGACAAATAAACCTTTTCCCCAACTTGGAATGTTCTTTGGGGAGCCCTCTTTTTATCAGCTTGCTTTTTATAGGTTTCAAAAGTCTTTTTTAAAGCAGCTTTTGTGTTTCTCCAAACTCCTTCCCACCCCTTCACCCACTGGTCAAGTGTCTGGGAAGCGGAGGGCATCTGAGGATATTCAGGTATTGGGTTGAACTCTTTTCCCGTGGCCACTCTGAACAACACAGGGGCTCCCACGGTAGAACAGTATGAACAGTTGGGTTCATACATTGTGCTAGATTTAAACTACACTATTCTAAGAAGCTACAATGACTAGGCTCAAAATAAACCATAAACCGTGGTTTACAAACCAAAACTGCTAAATTGATTCAACAAGCAAAGCCAAAACCAAGCAGATCATATCATGGATTAACTAATTAATTAATTAGGAACCCGATGGTGCAGTGGTTACAATGCAGTATTGCAGGCTAACTCTGACCACAGCCAGGAGTTCGATCCTGACTGGCTCAAGGTTGACTTGAGCCTTCCATCCTTCCAAGGTAAGTAAAATGAGGACCCAGATTGTTGGGGGCAATATTCTGACACTGTAAACCTCCCGGAGAGTGCTGTAAAGCACTATGGGGCAGTATATAAGTCTAACTGCTATCGCTATTGCTATTGCAATGGGTGAGCCCAGCCACCATGCTTTTTTTACCTAGTCTGGATTGTCCTCACTAATGTGTTAATGGTGGACCTTCTAACATGATCTACTGTCTATTACATCCTCTAAACCTTTACCTAGAGATGGCCACCACTCTTAGGATCACACAATTCTTGAAACCTGGAGGGTTAGTACTATCTGATCCATGCTCATCTTAACATTTTATTGGGAATTAGGAGAGAACAATACCAGCAGTTTGTTCAACAGTAAGGTGTGTGGGTGTATATGTGTGTGTATGCATATTTGTATATATGTAGATATGTAAAATAAAACAAACATTTCGAATTCACTCTCACATAACTTTCCTCCAAAAACCGTTGAAATCCCTATCGCAATAATGTCATTTTATTACTAGACCGGCCCCTTTGCAACCCTTAGCTTGAAAAATATTTATCAACAAATGTGTCTCTTAGGCCAAAAGAGTTCACTGCCTTTGCAAAACCTGGCTTGATGCCCATGAGCCCAGAGGCCAGCTAGAATGGCCCAATCAGAAACCTAATTCAATCACGAAATAAACCTTGTCCTTATATGATACTGCTGTGTTGTTCTCCTCCTCTGTGTAGAGGTCATAGTTTTCTCTTAAGAAATAATCTCTAATAATGTTGAAGGTATCTGAATAGGTAAAGAGAAATTCTCTCAGAACAGCAATCAGAAGAATACAAATTATCTGAGGGACTGGCTCACCCCAATGGGATTGGCCCATCCCACTTGCCCCTGCAGAAGAGGCCTCTTTTAGACCCCATTGGCCTTCTCTGCTGCGGCCCCGCCTCTGGAACATCTTGCCACGAGAGGTAAGATCTGCCTCCTTTAAGTCCTTCCTGAAGTGCCTTAAATCCTGGCTTCTCTGGTTGATCTGGGATACTGATATGGGGGTGCTCTATGCTGGAAATGGTTGGTCAATTGAGAGATTAAAAACCCACTACCACACTTTTTCATCCTCTTGGTTTTTAGCCTTTACAGATAGTCCTCAACTTACAACTGTTCATTTAATGACCTTTTGAAATTATAACAGCACTGAAAAAAGTGACCTATGATCATTTTTCATGCTTATGACTATTGCAGAATTTGGATGCTTAGCAACTGGCGTGTATTTATGATGGTTGCAGTGTCCCCAGAGTCATGTGATCATCTTTTGCGACCTTCTGACAAGACAGCTCGATTCGCTTAACAATCGTGGTACTAACTTAACAACTAAAGTGATTCACTTAACAATTGTGGCAAGAAAGGTTGTAAAATGGGGCAAAACTCACTTAACAACCGTCTTATTTAGCAATAATAATTTTGGGCTTAATTGTGATTGTAAGTCAAGGACTACCTGTATTTAATATCTCAGGGGCTGGGTGTTTCTTCTCCCTCAGTTCGATAAAAGGTTTCGCGGACTTCCGTCCTGTTCTTCGTTGCCTACCTTTGATTAGTTCCTCTCTTCGTTGGATCTTGATTCCTCTTTGAAGGACTGTCAATCTTGTTAATTGGTCACCTTGTTGGACGGAGGTCTTCGCCACTTACGAGGTTGTGACCTTCATTTTAAGAAGAGACTGCCTGAACAGGGGGTTGGACTAGATGACCTCCAAGGTCCCTTCCAACATTATTATTATTATTATTATTATTATTATTATTATTATTATTGTTGTTGTTGTTGTTGTTGTTGTTGTTGTTGTTGTTGTTGTTTGTTAATTTTAATGTTATTAAATATATGTTTTTATGGCAATGTAAGGCTCCCAGAGTCACTTTGGCTAATGAGACGGGTGGCATATACATTTAATATGTAAGTAAACAAACACTGCATAAATCTCATCTAAGAAAAAAGGCACATGGGTATAATTAAGCAGAAAAAACTGGAGAGAGGCATATTTCCTTTCTGCAGAACATGAAGTCCCATCCAATCATAACTGGTCAGTTTCCTTCTCTTTTGAAAATGAATGTTATCCTTAAAACAGGCCACAGACACACACACACTTCTGCAAACCCTGCCTCAAAGTTGTCTGTGATACAGCTCCTCCAACTTGGTAGCCATGAATTCCATCTCAGTTTTTTGTGCTGCTTGGTTTCTTACTGATGCCAATGAACTCACCTCTGAGTTTCCCATCAAAATTGGGATTTGTAGCTACTTTCAAACCCGGATGAGGTAAAAGGAAACAGGAGATGTTGGTGAAACAGGAATGTATATGCTTCCGCACATTCTGCAGCTCTTCATGCTGGTTTCCAGAAACCTGGGAACAAGCAGGCAATTACTCTCTTTTAAGGAGGACAAATATAAATCTGTTATTCATAACTGGTACAAGGTAGTCCTCGACTTACGACCACAACTGAGCCCAAAATTTCTGTTAAGTGAATTTTGTTCCATTTTATGACCTTTCTTGCCACAGTTGTTTTGAGTGAATCACTGCAGATGTTAAGTTAGTGACACCGCTGTTAAATGGATCTGGCTTCCCCATTGACTTTGCTTGTCAGAAGGTGACAAAAGGTGATCACAGGACCCCGGGAACACTGCAGCCGTCATAAATATGAGTCGGTTACCAAGCATCCGAATTTTGATCATGTGACCACGGGGATGCTGCAATGGTTGTAAGTGTGAAAAAGGGTCAAAAGTCATTTTTTTTCAGTAGCCCTGTAACTTTGAACAGTCACTAAATGAACTGTTGTAAGTCAAGGACTACCTGTATACAAAAATAATATAGAGAGATTCAAAAGTTGCCAAGCCTATTCACCAATCTTTTTCAAACTTGGCAACAGTAGTATTCCTTAGCCACAATCCACACACCTTAATGTTGCCAAGTTTGAAAAACACTACTGTAAACTGTGCCCTGGAAAACCGTTCTTGAATCAATGCCAGCGTCTTTATTTATCTTCCAGTAGAAGCCAAATTCCCTCTGGGTTCACCTCTTCTGCCACTGCTGAAATCCTGTGCGCAGCACTCAAGGCCAAAATTCCTCCAAGTTGGTTGAACAAGGCAGCTGCCACAAAGGAATCCTCACCTTGTCACTAGGTAGCTGGGGAAAGTACTTAAGTGTCCTTCTGTACAGTTGCATATATGTTTTAAAAAACAGGTTCATTAATGTGGCTTCAGGTCACACTTTTACTGGCTCAAAGTCCTAAGGTTATCCATCTCTTATTTCAGGCATCCTCAAAGCCTATTTTGCCCTCTCCAGACTGGGCCATAATATTTGATAGCAAAATTTCAGTTTTTAGGAGCTTGATTTTCTGTGTTTTAAGATTTCTTTGGCTTTAAAAAGTGCAAAATAAGTGCATTCAGCTATCACAAGACTTAATGCAGCTTGTTCATCTTTTAACCATCCCAAACCTTAAAACAATTCAGCCTCACCCACCTGACAAGATCATCACACACCAATTGATGCAACTTCTAGATTTCTTAGAGCAGAGTTGGGCACCAGGGACCCGTTCCGTGGAGAGAGCTTTTTCCGTGGACCGGAGGGGGCGTGGTTTTGTGTGCTGCCTACATCCCGCGGATGGGACTTTTGTTGTTTGTATGGCCTGATTGCTGGCATGCTGCGGCCCGGTACTGGTCCACGGACCGGGGGTTGGGGACTCCTATCTTAGAGGCCAAAACCATCATCATCCTTGTGTGACCCAACTAAAGAAAATTGTCTACTCCTTCGCTACTCACTGTGGGCCACATATATAACTAGTATGGAGAAAAGTAGCCTGGAATAGGCAAAGAGATAATGCAAAGGCTGTATTAGGAGTGTAACCTGTGTCAGAGGGAAACGGGCTAGGATTTTCCAGTTTTATTCCTATTGAGAGAAGCTGCATTTTTTCTTTTAAATGCATGAAGCCTATTTTAGGCTTGCAAAAAAGTTTTCATACCTTTCCATCTCAGAAGAGCAGGAATTCACACTTTTGGTGTGGGTTTTTTTAAAAAAAGTGATGCCACTAAAATTGAGTGTATGTTAAGGGGCTGTAAACACAAATACAAAGAGTGTGATGCACAGGTTCTCATTGGTCAACCAGGTGGCCTTTCCTCTCTGCTGCCCTCTGCATTAAATTTAACAACAGTACCTTAAAATCACGATTGATTTTTTTTCTGCAAGAATGACTCTAATTTGATTTAATCTTAACTACATTTAGTTTAATTTGATGATCTTAATCTGTGAGGGTTATTTCATTATTGTCTGACCTGATTAACAAGTCTCCATTAAGCTGGAAAATAAAATAAGAGTATTTTGACTTAAACAAACACATCCAACTCTTAATACCAACCTTGAGACGTTTTTCCAAAAATTTGGTTCCACCTTCAGCCCCGTAAGCAAACTCATAGGGAAAGCTCCAGTCACGAACAAGGAAAATAAGAGACTATAAATGCGATAAAAACCAAGACCAAAGTGAATACAATGTGCAAGTGAGGAAAACATTGCGTTCATTTAAATGTATTGTTTGGAATGGAATAACACAGTGTTTTATCTGTTTAATGTGAGGCTTAAATGAGTTGCTTTGAAGAAATTAGCTGATCTGTAGCTAATAGTTTCTTCCAAATTATAAATGTTTACAGTATTTATTAACTTTCTATCCATAAATCTTCCAATACTATCCAATCAAATTTCATTAGTGAAAGCAACCAAAATGCGATTTTGTAAAAACAAAAATTTAACCTCTTTGAGGTCATATATTTTTTGGGTGAGCTTACTGAATGTATTCAAACAGAGGTTGGATAGACATCTGCCAGGGATACTCTAATTTGGATTTCTCCACTAAGCAGTGAGTTGAATTTTGGTGTGAAATGGCTCTTTCCACATCCCAGATGCTGGAATATGTCTATACTTACAAAGATCAGAATCCTGAAGGAAATGGGAGCATAGTCAATCAATGTGCTGGATGCGAACTGAGAAATCCAACATATCAGAATAATATCGGTGCATAATGCTGCAGCACCGAATACCAATTTGATGATACAGCTCTACCATAAGGCAATGGCAGGTGGTCATCTTGAAGAACTGAGTTATCTCTTCAGATTATAGAGGTTTCCATTTCTCAAGATTATCTGTGCAGTAATAAAACACATTTTCTGCAGGTTGTACAGGAAATCTCTCAATTATCTTCTTACCTGAAATGGCTTCAGGAATGTTTCTTCCATGGCTAGCCTCCCATATTCTGTGAAGAGCTGAAATAAGAAGAAAGTCAGGGGAAAATTTTAAACAAGACCTATGTATTAACAAATAATTTTGCTTATATTGCAGTGACTCCAGTGCTTTATTTTTTCAGTTGAAGCTGCATTTTACATTGCTTCCATTGCTTTCAATTCAGAGTGTTCGTACCTTTTTTTCTAAAGAATTAGTTAAATCACTAAAACCACAAAGAGCACTTAGGGGAGCAGGTAAAAATTAGTCAATTTATTAGGGCATCAGCTTTTGTTGATGATATTTCTCCTGATCAAATATATAAAATGTAAGTGCATTAATGGGCTCCAGTCTGTAAATTTTTACAGCTAAGTGATCTGTTACCTTTAAGGTGCCACAAAAGCTATCACGTTTATGTGGACGACTTTAATTCATACGATTGAAAACAGGGCTTTAAGTATGAAACTGAAGGTGAATAGATGGTTGAATCTTTTTAATATAGTTTTTATTTTAAAATGAAGATACCACAAAGCTGAACTTGGGATTTCTATGTTCTCCTTCCACAGCTCTAAAGGCATCTCCATAGCTTGCATATAAAATTAAAGGCATCAAACATTTAGCCGAAGTCTGCTTTAAAAGTACGGTACTAATAACTTTCTGACACGTAAATATTCTTAAAACCTTTATGCTTGTGATGTTCCTATTCCCAGGCCTGATCACAAAGATATTGTTAGCAATAATAAGACTAATGTACTATATAAACATGAAATCATCAAAACTAAATAAATACTAGATGAATAGAAGATAATAATGCTGAGTCACAATTGCATATCTTTGTAGCATAAAAACAAACAGTATTTCTGTACAAAATTACAGCACACAGAATTGTCCAACTCTAAGGGATGGAGCAGTGGATGGGTGGGCAAGCATGGAGTTACCTGCAAGTGCTGAAGATCATCTTCTTGTACATTTTGTGACAAGTTGTATACCTGAGTACAAAACAAAGCCAGAATTGTGTAAAAATGGCTGTGAAAATCCTTGTCTTCTTGCATGCTCTGTGGGTATGCAATTCCTTTCCTGCTACCTATGTTGTACTCCCTATGGCCAACAAGAGGTCTCTATTTTTAGAGTAGTGTCTCTCAATTTCAACAACTTTAAGACATTTGGACTTCAATTTACAGAATTCTGGAAGTTGAAGTCCACATATCTTAAAGTAGCAGAGTTTAGAATAGAGCTGGAAGGGACCTTGGAGGTCTTTTATCTAGACCTCCAAGGTCCCTTCTTGCTCAATCAGGAGACGCTATACAATTTGAGACAAGTGGCTGTCCAGTCTCTTCTTGGATCTCAAGCCAATGTCAATTTTTTAGGGCAACATGTAACAATTTTGTTTTCACCCCATCTATCATATAGTTTGGCTAACGCACATGAACTAGCACAATTTAGCAGTTCCATAGTCACCATTTTGCACAATAACACATCCCTATGTCTCAGTTCAAATGCTAAAACACTGTATGCTCTGGCTCCTGCACTAAAAAACCAGTAGAGTAGAGTAGAGTAGAGTAGAGTAGAGTAGAATAGAATAGAATAGAATAGAATAGAATAGAATAGAATAGAATAGAATAGAATAGAATCTGGAAGGGACCTTGGAGGTCTTCTAGTCCAATCCCCTGCTCAAGTAGGAGAACCTATACCATTTCAGACAAATGGTCCAGTCTCTTCTTAAAAACTTCCAGTGCTGGAGCATTCACAATTTCTGGATGCAGGTTGTTCCACTGATCAATTGTTCTAACTGTCAGGAAATTTCTCCTTAGTTCTAGGTTGATCATTGGATCTTGCCAAAAGCAGGTCTTTAAGAAAATCATCAATGGTTTCAAATTTAGTGAAACAGTAGAGGGCATGTAAGTTAGAAAGAACACCTTAACTTTCCCCCCTTACAATGTGAGCTGTCTGAGACCATGTAGAAAGTTGAAGAAAGTCTTATGCTAATGTGCAACTGCCTGGATAAGTCCCTGCAGTTTACCTTTGCAGAATTTTAGAAGCGGTTTGCCATTTGACTGGCCCAAGGTCATCCAGCTAGCTTTGTGCCTAAAGCAGGACTAGAACTCACGCTCTCCTGGTTTGTAGCCTGATGCCTTAACCACTACACCAAACTGACTCTCTTATATGGCCTATATAGTGTCAACCTCCATCGCTGATACTACAGGCAGCTCTGAGGGCCTGAAATGGTTGCCCTCTTCATCTGCCATTGACTATTTCTGCCATGTTAGTCAATTGAATGCAAAAACCCCACCCCCACCCCCCATTGGTTTCCTTTCGGCAACCTGCTTCCCGCATTTGATCCTGCAAAGGCACTGCCTGGTACCTGGATGGAGCTGATCATGGTGCTCAGAGCAAAGACGGTGGCTGAATCCCGCAGTGTTGACTGGCTGTCGAAGGTGCCCTGAGTATCCATTAGCAATACAGCAACCTGTAGAAAACAGAGAAGAAGAGAAGCATACAATATGAAGCCCTTATCGTTTTATTTGCTAAAAAAAAATAACCAAAGCCTTCGGCATCAGTTGTGTTATGGCACTGGAAAACTTCAAATCTGTTATTTGGAGGCTAGGGGTAGCCTATATCAACCAGGAATACAGGCTGAGGTGCTCAGAAGGCATTTTGCTGCGAATTAATTACAATTCTTCCAAAGATGCTGCATTGATTACTGATATGCTATTGAGGTAAGTTCACAATACTGGTAATATAGGGATAGGCAACATGGTACCCAAAACATGCTTTTTGGATAGCAATAGCAATAGCACTTAGACTTATATATTGCTTCATAATGCTTTACAGCCCTAAGTGGTTTACAGAGTCAACATATTGTCCCCCACAATCTGGTTTTTTTTTTATTGATTTCGGTAGGATGGAAGTCTGAGTCGACCTTGAGTTGGCGAGAATTGAACTGCTGGAGTCGGCAGAAGCAGCCTGCAATACTGCACTCTCACCACTGTGCCACCACAATGCTCTAGTGCCCTCTAGTGCCTGCTAGTTTTCTGGTCCATCTGACTTTTTAACAAAGTTATTTTTAATGTTTAAAAAAATAGACAGAAAGCTGATCTACTACACAGAACAAAGGACTTTGCACTTTTTCCACTTTTATTATATTGTAACCTTCCCAGAGTCACTGAATTACTGAAATGGGTGACATAGAAATCCAATAAATAAACAATTTAGCCTCCAGCATCCTATTTATTTGCAAGCATAGTTTGGAATCCCACAAAATCCCAACAGAATGATAGAAAGCACTTGTGTATGGGAGGGTTAATTTACCACCTGGTGTGTAGATGTTTTGTGATTGGCCACCACAATCTTGCGCAGTCATTTTGTGAACAAGCAGATCACCTTTAGCAGTCATTTTGTAAACTCATCACATGTATCCAAAATTTTAAAGGAGCCTCCAGATCAAGAAATGTTGCTATCCCTTTTTGCAAAAATATACAAAGATCTATGTAGCATAAAACTTGGATAGCTGATAGATTACCTCCCTTCTGAGCCTGCTTAGAAATTGCAGTCAAGACAAAAGGATTTCTGGAAGGTGCTGCACTTGCCAGATTTGCGGTGTGACAACTCGAGGGAGAATATTTTTTGATACAGGAGACTGAATGACAGAATTCCCTCTTGATTTATTACATCTGGCACCACCCCAAGCCTTGTTAGCTTTCTGTGTCAATTAATCACCTCCTTATTCACCAAGCCCTGGGCTCACTATGATATCATTTAATGTGTTGTCATTGTTGTTATGGTTCTCTCTATTGCTTTTAACTCTTTCAGATCTTCTTTTTTAAAGATTTGCTTTGCGCTCTTAGGCTCTGAATATTTTTGATTAAAAAAAGAGAAAACAACTGTGTGAATAAAATAAACATACAGCCAATCAGTCTTGAGAGACCAGGGAAGTCTGCACGAGTGGTCACAAATGGCAAATATCTGGGCAATCAAAGCTCCACCCCCTTTTAATGTGCTTTGCATACCTCACATGCACATAGAAGGGGTGGGGCTTCACCTACCCAGTCACACCCACCACTTTGACCTTGCTGACTACTCTTGCAGATACCCCTGTCTGATGCCACATATAAAGCCAGAAAAACTTCTAAATGGCTCTCCAGGTCAAGTTATCCATTCAGGCTAAACAGAGGCAATACTTCTCCCATTAGCAATGGGACCCCGTGAAGAAGGAAGGAGAGGCTTGCTCTTTCAACACTGTCTGGACAATGTAAAAAAAAGAAAATAAAAGAGTTGCCAACTTTCATAAGGTGAGCCTATGAAGACATTACAGAATGGCCCCTGAGCCAGGAAAGATTTGTAACCGAAAAAATGTCTAACTAATACTGCATGTTTATATGACACAATGTCTTCTAAATGCATCAAAGGCGAGTTTCCATTGTGGCTGCAACTTAACAGGCAGAGGGTGGAGCGGGAGTGGGGCCAGTTTTTGGGCACTCGGTCTCTAAAAGGTTCGCCATCACTGTGCTAGATGATGCACTCTGCTTTCAGACACTTACAGAGGCAACTCTGAGGAAGTGTCATTTTTAGTTATTGATCCAGTAATTCCTGCCAGTGATGCTGCACATTTATCATTTCAGGCCCTGGTGGTCTCTCGCTACTATATGGATAGATCTTCCTTTGTCCAGAGACATTGTTCTGGACCTCCCACATATTTCCCAACACAGAGCTTTATGATGGCTTCCTAATAGGCCACAGAATTTACTTTAAATTCTTGGTGCTAGTGTTTATAGTCTTGCCATTAGGTGTTTCCCATCCCTGCTCCAGCTTTGGTCATGATAGGATTCTGTTTATACAACACAGTTGGCATTTCTCTTTCATATGTTGCATGCATTCCAGGATCTGGGTCCTCAATTATTCTCTTTCCTCCCACTCCAACTCTATGAATCCTCGGGTTCATTTAAGAATTTATTTGTTCAATAAAGCAGAGTGAATAGTAGAAGTGGTTGTAAACAGATAGTAACAATGGCAATAAGGTTGATTTTCTGAAAATTGTATTTGTAAAGCTAGATGATTAACAAGTTTAGGCAAACGGAAAACAATGGTTGGGTTCACATATTGTGCTACGGCAGGGGTCTTCAAACTTGGCCCTTTTATGACTTGTGGACTTCAACTCCCAGAATTCCTCAGCCAGGCACACTGGCTGAGGAATTCTGGGAGTTGAAGTCCACAAGTCATAAAAGGGCCAAGTTTGAAGACCCCTGTGCTAAGCCATAATAAAATTTAGCTTTAATTTAGTGTGTTCTATGAAATGACCCGCTGTGCTTTGCCTACCTATGACTTAGTCTTATCTGTATAGTCGGCATTATAACTTATTCAATATGTCATGGCTGGTTTGATACCAGCACTGATTATGAGTATCCACAACGAATCACCAACCTTGTTCCCGTCTGGTTTGTCCACAAGGAAGACTTCGCTCCAAATCTGGATACCAGTTGTCTCCCGTTCTGATCCACCTCTCCAAGAAAACCCTGTGAGTGGTTCATTAAAATCTCCAATCCAATCAACTAACTCCTGCAAAGCAATGGGCAAGCAAATTATTATCCTTAGAACCAGGCAAAGTGACGTTTCTTTATGCCAATAGTGTATTTCTAGTATTAGTGGTCACCAAACAGATAGCAACCAAATAATTACCAAGCAGCTGGACATTTACAGTGATTGTTCATGTGAATGGGAAGTAAGATGACCCATTCTAATTTGGGCAAAGCATTCTACTACAGAAGAATATCTTTGGAGATTCTCAGTCATGATTGTCCCAAAGGTCCAGTTGCCTTCTGAAAAAGCATCTTTGGAAAAAGCACCTTACAGAAGAACTTAAATTTTATATTTCAAATAGGCAACAAAGAATTTAAATGGAATTTTCAGATTCCCCCATCATGCTGGTAAGGGAGTGATATATCAGAATACAGAGGATTATCTCCACTTGTATGTGAAATGATTGAAGAAATTTTCAGTTATGAAATCACAGATTCAAATCTCCAAAACCAAGTCACTGGGTACACCTAGGCAAGTTACTGTTCTCCCAATATTAACGTGCCAAATACTTTGGGGTATACCTACAAATAGCCATGTACAGGTAGTCCTCAACTTACAACAGTTTGTTTAGTGGCTGTTCAAAGTGACAGCACACTGAAAAAAGTGACTTATGACAATTTTTCACACTTACAACCGTTGCAGCATCCCTATGGTTATGTGATCAAAATTCAGATGCTTGGCAACTGACTCATATTTATGACGGTTGCAGTGTCCAGGGGACATGTGATCACCTTCTGCCATTTTTTGACAAGCAAAGTCAATGGGGAAGCCAGAGTCACTTAACAACCATGTTACTAACTGAACAACTGCAACAATTCATTTAACAACTGTGGCAAGAAAGTTCGTAAAGCTGGGCAAAATTCAACAAATGTCTCACTTAGCAAAATAAATTCTGGGATCAATTGTGGTCATAAATCAAGGACTATCTTTACAGCTGTGCTGTATCCTGAACCCTGTACAGTTGCACTAAATGTGGAATCCCAACATGAGGTTTTGCTACCAGTTTTGATAGATTCTGAAGATGAAGCCCGCCTCCTACCTTAACCACAGAATCTTGTGCCTTGTGACATTCTCATTATTCATCTCTCAAGTGTCAAATCTAGCATCCAAGGGCACTTTGCGTAATTGCATCTGCACCAAGAGCAAATCTGATATATATATTGCAACCTGAAGATAAGCTCATGTACTAAGTTCCTGAGCATAAAGAATGAGGCTGCAACCTCTACAACAGCCAGCGCAAACTTACCATGTTGTGCATGTATCTCAGCATAAAGTCCATCAAAAATGATTTCCCCTTCCGAAAAGCCCCAGCCACGGATACAGCCACCACCTCCCGATCACAGACAGCTTTGGACAGCAAAATGCGGTTAAGAGCAGCTTCGTCCAGCTCAAAGGAGTGGTCATCCTTCACAATGAGCACTTGTACTGGGTGGGCCTTCCCACCAGAGTCTTCTTCTTCCGAACTCCATTCATAGCTTTTTTCTGAAAATCCACCTGTGTTTAAGACAACCACTGTCTGATCAAGTCCCAATGAGGGTACAAAGAAGCTTAGGCTAACATTTTATATTGACTTACCAAACATGGTTTCTTACACATCAGGTCACAGGAATATTGGGGTTCGGGGGGGTGGGAGAAAGGATACAGCAGAGGGAAGGAAAAGATGCTTAGCCACTCTAATACTCTTTCCTCCAGACATGTTTAAAGCCTTCCTAATAACTGGCTGCCTCAGGGAAAAGAGAAAATTTCCTCTGACAATTACAGAAATAGACTAGCAGCTGAAGTTTACTTTATTTATGAAACATATTCTATTACTGTCTAATAATACCTCTTGCTAGTTTTCAGTTAATCATATTCTCTGCTTTATACCCAAAGACATTAGGGTAATTTAAAAGTTAGAAGGATGCTCAGAACTTTATGCTCCAAGATTTCACTTTCATTCTCTACCCGGCTTCTACTACTGCAATAGCATCGCAATCTGCATCACTGAAAGAGACCTTGGGATCTCAATTTTTTTTCTTTCAGATGCAGGAAAGAAGCCATTTAAATGGCCTGAGACCAATGGCTGCTAGGGAAAACTGGCAGCTAAATGAAGAGGCAGCCACCCTCTTCCACCTCTGGATTCTCTCCTACAAAATCTACTGCCCCACATTTGTTTCAGAAGGCAAACAAAGTTCATAATATAACACTGCATCCTCAGGTTTGCTCAGAAAGACAGCCTATACCAGGGGTAGGCAACCTCGGCTCTTTTATGACTCATGGACTTCAACTCCCAGAATTCCTGAGCCAGCCATGCTCAGGGAGTTGAGGTCCATGAGTCATAAAAGAGCCGAGGTTGCCTACCCCTGGCCTATACAATGGCAGGTCAGATACATAAAATAAAGAAGCATCATTGTCCTGGCAGGGGAATCATGCCAACCAAACAAGAGACTATCAAATGTTACCAGACAAGGAAAATTGGCAAACGCAGCCCAACTGTTTACACTGAAAGAATATATCCCAGGCAAATATAGTATATAAAAGGATAAAAAAAGCTCTGCACTAGGATATTGTAGGGACAAGACACATATATGCAGCTATATTAATACATGATTACTGTGTAATGAAAAACCATCTAAACACTGAATAGTTATCTTCTCATGTTCCAAGGAGGCTCGGGGGCTTAATGACACTGGAGATGGTCTCTGGAGATAGTCTCTGATCCGTTGGTTCGAGCCCTAGCACTGCCTGTTGGGGTGAACTCTAGTCACTCGTCCACCTAACAGTTCAAAAACATGTTCTATGCCAGTAGATAAATAGGTACCACTTTGGTGGGGAGATGAGTTGGTGCTCTGTGTAGGCAGTCAAATTTCTGCCAGCTCTGAACCTTCCTGACTGCTGAGCACGTTTGCAAGGCGGCTCCGGGAAGGGAGAGGCCTTGGATGACGCTGCAGGAAGAGTCGCTCACCTTTCTTTCTGATGTGAAGCCAACTCGCCCTCCTGTGGTGCACCTTGGGAAGCACCTTCTCATGTTCCAGTTGGCCAATGCAGTTGCCTCTAACTACAGAAAGGCTTTTCTGAGCTGGTATACATAGCTTGAAGTCTTCGCCCATAAGGCTCTACAGGAAAATACATTTCCATACCATCCTAGTTCTGGAATACCCTTCCTATTATACTATAGAGTTTTGCCTTGGGTGGCTGCTTACTATAAGTATTTTTCATCCCCATACAAAATGGATTCTCTTTTCTATTCTTTCAGATTTTTCAATGTTCATATTTTAATTGCACATTTTCCAGCTGCTTAGTGGCAGTATTAACTGCTTATTTAAGCTACTGTATGTGAGGGTTACACTATTTGTTTTATTTTTATTTTTTGAGCTAGAAGTCCTCAGTTCATGATTTAAAAGTATCAATCCAAAGGATGGAACTCCAGATAAATGAGCAGGCAGAACCAAAGCAAATTGTCATTAGTGATGGCAGTGTCAACTTTGAAAATGAGCGTGGCTGCAGCCATTTTCCCTACTCATTTTCAGTTGACACATAGCACGGAGGGAGAGGGGTTTACCACTTGCTTCGCTAGACAAAACAGACTTTCTCCCATGGGAACCAAGGTCATCGGCTGCTCCTGGGATTGCAGGCTGGGCGTTTCGTGAAAAGCCCGCCAAGAAGTCGGAGTTCTGCTTTATTTCTCTTTGTCTGTCGGAACCATGACAGGCAGATTGTAAAACAGAGTTTTTCAAACATGGCAACTTTAAGATGTTTGGATTTCAACTCTCAGAGAAACCTAAAATAAAGAAGCATACTTTTTCCTGGCTAGGGATCCTGGGGGTTGCAGTCCAGACATCTTAAAGCTGCTAATTTTGACTTACTGGTTAAAAATATTGAGGCTAAGTAAGTTGTGGGAACCTAACTCAGGATCCATCGAATCCCCAAAGGCAAAATAAACTCTAACTTGGATCGCACCACATGCCAAATTACAGATTATCTATTAGTAGTTTGGGTTTATGTCTTGATTGAAAGCAGACCAGTTTACAATTCAGTGTGTTTTGTGCAGAAAATTATTAGATGAGAATGTAGCAGGTACGTTTGTCGTGCAAACAGTGCTTCTATTTCTTTTCATAGGAAGATGAATATTGTTTTTATACCAGAATATTTGTCCAGCAATGCAAATTTGTCTAATTATACTAGCAGAAATTTTCTAAATAGAGATTTTTCACATAACCTGCTCGTTGAACCCCCAAGTATTGGGGGGGAGGAAACCTGGAGATTTTTGAGATTTAAACCTGTATGCAAAAACATGTCCTATTATTTAGCTACAGCCTTCTGTAGTAATTATTAATTACAATTACAAACTCACTGTCAATTATCTGAATTTTTGCTATTATTGTTCAGATGCTAAGTTGTGTCTGACTCTTTGTGATCCCATGGACCAGGGCTTCCTGTCCTCCACTGTCTCCATAGAATTTGCCCCAATTCAATGAATTGGGCAGTGCTTTAAACTTGTTTCTACACTACAGGCAACAGGATGCTTCTGTTTCCTGATGTGGATGTGCAGTGATGGTAAGTTTCAAGAATGTAGAAACCACACTACTGAATATGAGGATGAGCATTAACAAGATTGTACTAAGAATATTATGGGATACTATGAAATATTATATGGTACATATAAAGTTACTGAGCATGAGTGCATATCCCACATGAGTCAAATGATGCTAACCTATGAAAAAACTCATTCCAAACTCAAATATATTTGAACTGTATATAAAGTGGTTCTAAGTTGCTCCTCACCTCTTTTCTATGAGGTGCCTGTCCTTGCTTATGCATAAATAAACAGATATTAATCTATGTTTCCAGCCTGGATTTTATTTGGGCAAGGCAGAATCTAGCCAACATTTATAGCTAACAGTATTTTAGCTGTTCTTCATAGTCTCTTCTGGACAGAGACTTCTGATCTTATTCCTGGGATCTGTTGGAGCCACTTTCCTAGCTTAGGATTCACAGCCCTAAGTGCTCCTACCACCACTGGGATCATTTGG
The DNA here is from genome assembly GCF_001527695.2 of Protobothrops mucrosquamatus. NCBI lineage: Eukaryota > Metazoa > Chordata > Lepidosauria > Squamata > Viperidae > Protobothrops > Protobothrops mucrosquamatus. The sequence goes on along the minus strand of NW_015387772.1, from coordinate 62,549 downwards.
GCCTTTATTTTTCACATTCTTTCTAGTTCCTTTTTCAGGCCTGGTCCTTCTCTAATTCCTCATACTCCCTCTTTCCTGATATTGCTGTCACTTGGCACTAGCACATCTATCACAACATTGCCTTCTGGTCCTGGTCTACAACCACAATAACTGGTTTATTGGCCAGTACCTTTGTGTCCATGTGGATCTGGAAGTCCCATAGAATCTTAGACAAACACACACACTATCTAACAGTGGGCACATTAGCTAGTTTGAAAATGGAACCTCCGTCTACAAGGCCAGTATAGCTAGAATACCATAACCTGGAAGTCATATTCCAATAAACCTCCTTTCTCTGAGGAAAATGGATTCCTGTGGTTGGAAACAAAGCACTGGACTCAAGAGGTTTTTTCAGGTAGTTCTTGACTTACAACAGTTCGTTTAGTGTCCGTTCAAAGTTACAAAGGCACTGAAAAAAGTAATGTATAACCTATTTTTCACACTTACGACTGTGCCTCTCCATGGTCATATGATCAAAATTCAGATGCTTGGCAACTGACTCATATTTATGGCAGTTGCAGTGTCCCGGGGTCATGTGATCAATTATTGTGACCTTCTGACAAGCAAAGTCAATGGGAAAGCCAGATTCACTTAATAACCCTGTTACTAACTTAACATCTGCAGTGATTCACTTAACAACTGTGGCAAGTTCGTAAAATGGGGCAAAATTCATTTAATAAATGTCTCATTTACCAACAGAAATTTTGGGCTCAATTGTGGTCGTAAATCAAGGAATATCTGTATTCATGCTGTCCAACAAGGCAGCTCTTACATATTTCAATATTATGCTGCATTGTTACCTACAGAGTATCATACCATACTTGGTTTTTTTTCCAGCTATGCAGAATTTGTGCTGTTTAACTTCTATTTTCTCTCTCTCTGTCTGTCTCTCTCTCTTTTTGTTTAAGTGCAAAGCAAGCAAATCTTTTTCCCTTCACAGCTGCATGTTTAAGGGAGGGGAAGCAGAAGGAGGAATAAGAACTATGGGAAGAATTCTGTTAATCCTGACAACTGTTTCAAAGGAGTTAGCACTGGATGCCTGGCTAGAAAGACAAGGATTTTTTTCTTAGTGTTACAGCTGCTAGTATGCGATGTAAAAAGCATCCAAGATGGGGAAAGAGGCATGACAAGTTCCCCTTCCCAAACTACTTTACTTTCATTTGTTTTCTTCTTTGTTTGTAAAAAAGAAACCATTTCCTAATATTAAATAACAGAGCATATGATATTTGCAAATCTAATCTTCACACTATCATCAGCATGCTAAAGCAACATCAAAATTATATGTTACAGCTGCTGATTTTAGTTGCCGGCTATTACTTACAAAGTACTACTTACGTAGTGAGGGTTAGTGCTACACTTATAAAGCCTCCCCAAGGCTGCATGACCAGATTATCTGAGGGACCGCTAACTCTGAGTGTTTCTTTTCATTCAATATAATTTGGTAGAAGGGGTACATTGCAGGTCCCTTCAATTAGTCACTGTCAACTATCATGACTTGGGAAACACAAGCTCTGTAAAGGTACCGTAGTCCTTTTCTAGTGACTGCCTCATTTAGCAATTGTTCACAGTTATGATGGTGATGGAAAAGTAACTTTATAACCAATCCTTACATTTATTGTAAGCCCTTCATAGGTCTGTAAAGCAAAGGAAACTGGAAGTAAAATCACAAGCACAGTTGTGCTTTCACTTAGCTAACAGCCCCAATTGTGGTAGCTAAACAAGGATTGTGGTGCTGCCTTCCTCTGGAGTAGTATCCTCCCAGAGATAGATGTGGCTCCCACCCTGATGATATTGCAAAAGTCTTTGAAGACCTGCTTGTTCTACCAAGACTTGGAATAAGAAACTTTTCAGTTATTTCTTTGGTAGAATCCTTGGTGCTCTCTGAGTTTGGCTGTTTTCCTGCAGACATTCCACCCACTTTGATAATGAAACATCTGCAAGAAAACAGTCAAGCTCAGAGAGAACCAAGGACTCCATAATTCAACCTAGAACTACAAATATATACTCCAAAACTGAGTATTTTTCAACCTCAGCAACTTTAAGATATGTGGATTTCAATTCCTGGCTGCCTGGGGAATTCTGGGAGTTGAAATGCACACATCTTAAAGTTCCTAAGGCTGAAAAATACTGCCTTAGAACAACAAGGCTGTCAAGCAAGCCACTGCTGTTATTTATTATTCACATATTTCAGCTGGCAGAGTTCAGCTAACTACCAAGAGTTCTTAGTAACTATGCCATTAAGTTTACATAAAAAAATTCACCATGAGGGTAAGGTTTCAATCATAGTCTGTACGTGTTACTTTAATTAACTAAATATTTCTCACATACCCACAAAGAATACATATTTATCTGGATTAGCACGTTGCACTATGAGCTTTTTAGATACAACCATGCAGGAAATCCCATCTCCCATCTACTGTATGATGTAGCACTATGTACCAGGTCAAGAAACAGACTTCACAGGAAGACTAGAACTGTATTTTAATAAGTTAAGCTATATTAACAGAATCTTGCAATCCTGATTGGTTTTATATCCTCTTCCTCTTATATCCCTGTGAATCAGAATTGATTGTTTATTTATTTAATTTATAAAATGTATTGGCCATCCATCTTACCATAGGGCAGTGGTGGCGAACCTGTGGCACTCGGAGCCCTCTCTGTGGGCACGCACGTCATTGCCCCAGCCCCGTCTCCCCTCGCAACCCCCTCACCAGCAGCCTGCCCGGAGGAGAGTCTCCCCCAGGCGTGGCCCACGCGGAGCAGCGCAACCAAGCACATGGCAGCCAGGCAGCAGGGGCAAGACTCCGCCCTTGCCCCCCATCACATGCAGATGATGCTGTGGGGTGCGGGCGGAGGGCGTGGCTATGGCGTTGCATCCGGTGGACCCGCTAGACACCACTCACCGGGACGCCCGCCCGCCTCGCTACCCGGCTCACCCCCTGTCTCGTCCCCGCCCGGTCCCTCCACCCGGCCAAAAACCCGTGAGCCAGAGATTTTCAAGCGGTAGTGACGGTATCCCATTCAGACCCACCGAATATCAATGTATTTTAGATTTTGTATTTTTACAATTTTTGTAACACTAAAGCCAAAAACATACGGGGGAAGGTGGGGGCAGAGGGGGCGAGGAGGGATCTGTTATTACTCAATCAACCACCTCCATTGCCAACGGCAGAGAAGGCCCTCCTCCTGGACTCCACCAGCCAGAATACTCAGGCTAACGGGACCCGTAGCAGGTCTCCTCTGCTGGCACAAGTGGATGAGTTTAATCCCAATGGGGTGAGACAGTCCCTCAAGTAACCTGGACCCATGCCATGGAGGACTTTAAAGATGATCACCAACATCTTGATTTGCCCCTGGAAGCAGACTGACAACCAGTACAGCTCACAGAGCAGTGATGTCACGGGGCCATTCTTGGGCCCCCCAAAACTACCTGCACTGCCACACTCTGTACCAGCTGTAGCTTCTAAATGTCTTCAAGGGTAGCCCCATGTAGTGTGCATTAAAGTAGTCCACTTGTGAAATGACTGGGGCAGTGGTGGTGGCGAACCTATGGCATGGGTGCCAGAGGCGGCACTCAGAGCCCTCTCTGTGGGCACACGCGCTGTCGCCCCAGTCCTAGGCCTTCAGCTGGGTTTTATAAAACCTTTTCGCTTTAGGCTTCCGCCGCCATGTGCAAAAAAAAAAAAGGGATCAATCAGTCAATTTCAACTTCTCGCGGGAAGAAAAAAGATCTTGCAAAGTTGGAATTGATTGAACTTTTTAGTCCCACCCAGTCTGCCGTTATCACCACAGCCATGCCCACCCAATGGGCCACGCCCACCCAATGGGCCACACCCGCCCGGCACCCAACAATGCATAAGTGGGTTGCAGTTTGGGCACTCGGTCTCTAAAAGGTTTGCCATCACTGGACTAGGGACTAAACGACTGAGCGCAGGGAATCCTGGTCCAGGAAAGGCTGCAACTGGCACACAACGTGAAGTTGTGCAAAGACTCTCCTAGCCACGACTGCCACCTGTTCCTCTAACAGGAGTCTCAAGTCCAAGAGAAACCCCAAGTTGTGGACTAGGTATTTCTGGGGTAATGCCACTCCATCCAGAGTCAAAGATGACAAAGTCCCGGATCCTGGAGCCCTGTGAACCCAAAGCCATTCGATCTTACCAGGGTTCAATCGAAGCCTGTTGTCCCCCATCCAGGTCCCCATAGCCTCCAGACCCCGCAAAAGGGTGGCCACAGCATCACTTGGATCACCAAGAGTGGAAATATAGAATTGGGTGGTATTATCTTGCTCCATGGGATTTAAGGAATGTTTCAGTTCATTTATATAATACTTCTTGCCCACTTCCCTAGAAGTCATCTCCCTAATTCTTGGACAACCATTTGTTGGGCAGCTGGCTGGACTAGAAGACCTCCAAGGTGCCTTCCAGCCCTATGATTCTATGTTTCTCTACATACAATGTCAAGACTGGCTTATCTTCCAACTCCTTAAAGACACTATTATGCTTTAAAGCTTCAAGACTGCATTTTGTCTATATATGTGCTGCCTATCCACATTTGCCACCTGTTGCTCTCTCTTACGAATAGGTTACATGAACGGCTGTTACCTGCACAGTAATGTAGTGCAAATTTTGATCACGGACAATAATGAATTTCAGATATAAAAATCTTTTGAATATGATCACAGAATCAAAGAATTGTAAAGCTGAAAGTTCAGACCAATCCTCTGCAATGTGCAGGAAAACCAGTTTAAATCATCCTCAAGAAATGCCATCTACATTCTTCTTAATGAACCTGCATGGAGAACCCACAATCTTAGACTATTCCACTGTTTTCCAGATCTTACCATCAGGAGGTTTTTTCCCTTATATTTACCTACAAAGAATAATCCTAATCCTATTCTTATTGTTTCTGTTCTGACATGTTGGCTATCAGTTCTGTTCTGATTATGTGTCTCCAGTGCATCTTAAATGAAACAATTGGTTAAGTCCTTTGGCTTTGTTATCTTCTCTCTTCTGAACAGAGTGCCTTTGGTAGATGGGCAGCTGTATCAGTTTGTTTATTAAATAAATAAATTGACAAACATCACCAGGCGGTGGGAGGAAAAAACTATTTCTGAACCACGGTGTTGCTGCAGCAGAAATGGGCCAAGTCAGACTATACACTGCCAATCACTAATTTAAAAAAATATTTCTTTGATTTTTTTAGAAACCCAATTCCAATGGATTTTGGTTCCTTCCTAATTCTCCTCTTCCATATTCCATTCTCTAATATTCCAAACTGAATCATCCTTTTTTTAAAAAAAATACACTTTATTGTGCCATCATTCTGCTAATTTTCACAATGCTTTCTAACGTCTATGTGCATTTACCCATGTAGCATGGCTATAGTTTTATTATGTATCCTTATTATCTTCTTTGCTCCCCCCTTTTTATTGGTACAAATATGACTATCATTATTCTGTTGCTTTGCATATATACTGAGAGTTTCTGCACCAGAGACAAATTCCTTGTGTATCTAATCATACTTGGCCAAAAAAAAAGTACTCAATTCAATTCAAATCACTAAGGCAGCTGAGTCATTTAGGGTGCCACACCTATTTCCTTTATACATACATACATACTGTACATTCATGTGTGTATACGTATGTGTATGTGTGCGCACATGTGCATGTGTTTGTGTATGGATGGTTTGGGAGGCACAGGGCGGGACAGAGCAGACTTGACTCCATCATTCTGGTTTTTCCTAAATTAGGAAGGCGAATTAAAGCATTTTCAGGACTGCCATGTGATATTATGCATTTCTAATAGACTACCAGCACAACGGTATACTCTTTAGGAAGACAGCAGCAAAACTAGGTTAAACAGTGACTGGAAGAACAGCAGTATATTTTGGAAAGAGCAATAAATACCACTCTGATGCCATCTGGGCTTAAAGGGGAAAAGTCTAGTATTGGTAACGCTAAGGATGGCTGAAAACTGTCTCACTCACAGGCTGGGAATGTGATGAACACAATGACGTAAGGACATGGGAGCAAAAATGTTGCCAGTTATGATTTGCAGGTTCCAGGCAAACACCTGCTAGCCAAGATTTTATTGTTTTTATTTACTTATTTATTAAGAAATTTTATGTGACTGCCAAACACGGTGATATATTTGTATCTCAATCAATGTCTTAGCAACCCCCTGGCTGACCTAGAGAACCAAGACAGGTTGGCCTAGTTTAATATTTCAGTGGGATATTACCAGTGGCTTTCAGAGCTTTAGGTTAGACTGGGAATTGAAAACATGAAGCCCAGGAGACCATTCATAACTAAGATATACATCTGCTTAAATATACAGTGATACATAAAGCTATGCCTGCTCCATCAGAAAAGCCAAAAAAATAAGGTATATATCTCATGCAGGTTCTTTTGGAGCAGGTGGCCATTATGCAGTTAATTAATAATAATACATTCTTCCCATTAAACTGTTGAGCCAATGTTAAACACTCCATAGCTAAAGCTTGCTTGGCGGGCTACATGATGGCCTTGGGAGGCACAGGAGACCTATTTTAAAATATTAAATTTGTTCAGATTGCTAATTAAAGTACTGCTGCAAGTTTAAGATAATAATAAATAAATTACATCTGTAATGGGGGTGAGGTCAGAGGTGAAGACTCATAACAGCTCAGATTAATGCTTTATGCTCTTCGTTATGGAGTTAATGTAATTACCTTTTCCTCTTTGGTGATGCTGCTATTTTATTTTTGATTCTACAGTTAGTTTTAATTTTCAAGGTTGTTTGCTGCATTTGTATACATTATATCTAGCTAGTCTATGACTGTAAATAAAAATTCCACAAGTGGGAAATCTAAAATCAGAGTATTTCCAGCAGATGGTTATCCAACCTCTCCCTCAAGATTTTTAGCAAGAAGGAACCAATGCAAGTAACTGATTCTGTGGCTGAATGGAATTTATCAATTTCTATCCTTTCCAACTTGGCTTGTACTGTTATGAGAGTATTAGATCTGCTTTTGTTAATAACTGTAGGACATCTCCCTTCTTAAAGGAGATAATTACTGGATTCCCCTCTGAGAGGTAAAATTATAGGCTTGTTTCTAACTTTCCATGGCAGTTGAGAGAGAGGCTTCTCAATTAGAGGAAGTAGCTGAGAGGCAGATTATCTTGATTATTTTCAAACTGGCTTCAGATTGGGCTAAACCTGTTTTGGTCAGTCTAAAAGAGGACCTGAAACAGGTTTGCTTTTCTTGATCTTTTAGTGGTGATGTTAACAACCACTCAGATTTTATTTTATTTATTTTATTTATTTAATTTAATTTATATGCCGCCCTTCTCCCGACGGGACTCAGGGCGGCGCACAACATACTTAAAACCAAAACATATATACAATCCCCCCCTTAAAACCGAATTAAACCAAATTTAAAGTTGCGTCTTCCAAATTCCTAAAAAACCCAGTATAAAATCCACCCTAGGTCAGGTCCGCTTGCTNGTCTTGAGGGCGCGACGGAAGGTAAGGAGATCCGGAATTATCCGAATCTCGGGGGGTAGTTCGTTCCAGAGGGTGGGGGCACCCACAGAGAAGGCCCTCCCCCTGGGGGTCGCCAGCCGGCACTGCTTGGCCGACGGCACCCTGAGGAGACCCACTCTGTGGGAGCGTACCGGTCTGTGGGAAGGAATCTGCGGCAGAAAGATTCTGATTGTAACCCTGTATTTCTGGTCAATTTCATCTTTATGTTGCTTGCAGACAGATGCTCCTTGAAATAGAGACAAATATATGGAATCTCCCATGTCTTTATTTTTCTCCAGTGCTTTTCCATATGAAATTCCCTGAGAAATATCAAGAAATTTAGGGCTGGGAGCTATCAGTGATACTAAAATCTAATTCAGATAATGAGAAAACCCACAATGCCTGAAGTAACACATTGGATTAACCCTTTATGTATGCATGTATGTATGTATGTATGTGTGTGTGAATGCATGCATGCATGTATTTTATATCTTGCCTTTATTATTTTATAAAAACTTAAGATGATGAACATTCCCATTCCTAATATTGCTTTCTCCTCCTGTTTTTCCCCTTGGGCTGAGAGAGAGTGACTGGCCCAAAGTCACCCAGCCAGCTTTCATGCCTAAAACAGGATGAAAAATTAATTATCAAATTTATTTGCCACCCTTCTTGAGGAGACTGAGCGATGATTGGCCCAAGTTACCCAAACAGCTTTCATGCCTAAGGTGGGACTATAACTCCTGGTTTTTAGCCTGGTGCCTTAACCCAAACAGAAGTCTAATGACCAAGGGTCACTATGCCAGAGATAGAGGATCACTCTATTGTGAATGGGGCTTTGCTGGCCCAGAAATAGCAGGTATATTACTTGGGATAACCTCTGGAAGGGATCCAGAATTCTTTTTGGTTTCCCAGATTGAGGCCAGGGGCTTTTTCTTCTGCTAAGTCAAATGAAACAAACATATGTTAAAACTGTTGCTCATTTTATATCTCTGCTATTAATTCTGGTTTTATAATTTTATTGTATACTACTGAAAGACTTTGATAGTCAATGTTATAACACGTTAAAGAGAAACATATTTTTTTTAGGCTGGATTCACATGAAAGGTTAGCCCATGATTTATTACATAACAGAATTTTTCAGATTTCTATAATACATGGAACCCTCAGATAAACATATGGGTTGGATTTGCACAAAACAATAGGTTATAACAGCTGGTACTGTGTGATTTATTGTGTCTTGCAAACACAGCTTTAGTGTGCAACAGGAATCTATATACTTAAATCTAAAAGTTTCTGCTTTCTGGGTAGTCTTCCACATATTTGAAGAGAATGAAAATGAGTTCATTTATTTTACTTATTAAGCACATTTATATGGCTGTCCATCTCACAAGAAGGAACTCTGGGCAGTGTACAAAAATCAAAATAATTATTTAAAAAATCATTATACAACATAGTAAGTTGTATTAAAGATGAAAAGCACAATAGCATCTTCTGTGGGAGGGGGATAGGGAGTGCCTCAGCTCCTTTTATATTTCTCTATAGAATTTCTTTCCTAATCACCAGGAATTTTTATTAACCTGTAAAATTGGGTGTCAGAACCAGCCTCAGTTCACTAGATAAAATCTGTATCTATTAAAAAAGAAACCTTAATATGGTATGACTGGAAAATTCTAATAATGGAACTTAACATTATGTTAGTCTTTTTTGCCACCATGTCACATTGCTGACTCACTTAGGAAGTGATTACAATCTCAATTCACGGGTAATATTTTCACAGATTCTACTGTTGCCCATCCTATTTATGTGCATGTTTCTTGACATTAAGAATCCTTTTTTTATTATTTATCCCAGCTCTAAAGTCTATGTTTCCATCCTATTTCATCCTTATCTTCTGAATTACCCTTTATCCACTGGATATCACGTAGGTATATTTTTTTTAAAAAAATTGTTCTGAGAAGCTTTTTAAAATTACCTTTATCTTGTTAGCCATTTTAGCATTTCCAAAGAGAGGCAGGATATAAATTAACTAAAATGCATAGGTTGTCACTCACATTTAACAATTGTGCACACCACACCTTGCAGACTTCCAGTAAATTAACTACTCCTTCTCTTCTTTCTCCCCACCTGATATAAAACTGCAGTCTAAAGAAAAATTCTTCCTGAAACTGGCTTCCTGATCCAAATTAAATGTAAGGCTTTGCTCTCCAATTTCCTGTCTTGAGAAATGGTTCCAAGTCCCATAAGGCAACTGGCATAATAAACAGCCGTATTTGTATTATTCTGGTGCCCATTTGTAAACAAGAAGGCACTAAATGCCCCTTTTTCACACTGGTGCCTCCAGATGTGCTGGGACTATCCTTCCCCTGATCCCCAAAGGGGGTTGCTGTCTCCATACTGAGGAAGGCTGCTCTAATGGGAAATTATTTTCTGCCTAAGCATCTTCGAATGTACGCTCGAAGACCCTCCCAGGGTGGAACAGACCCATCAAAACCAAAGCGAGCAAACCCCACCCTATCCGCCCCCCTTCTAGCGGTTTGGAAGGAGGGCGGACGGTGATCATGGCAGGCAGCGGAATGGGAGCTGCACTTCATCCTTTGGCCCATTGTTTCCCTTCCGCTCCCCTTCCCACCCTCCACCCCCGGAGGGGGGGACCAAGCACAAGGGGCAGAAGAAAAGAGGGAGAGGGATTCGCGAGCAAAAGAAAGCGAGGAGCGAAATCCGTTAGGTACGGAGGCACAGCAATCTCCTCCGCCCAGCCCAGCCCGTGACCGGGGAGGGGGGGGCGCCGATGGGCGGGGCCGTCTGAGACCCTTCGCCACCCTTAGCCTAGCCCGGGCAGGGTCCCGGCGCGGAGACAAGGCGTGGTGGAGCATGCAACGGGCCGAGGCGGGGGGAAGGCCGACTCTGTCCTGCGCCCAGCAGCTCCCAGGCCTTCCGCCAGCTGCGGATGGAAGCAGCCCAGATGCCGAGCCAGCCCTCCTCCCACTCCCGGGGCTGGTCCTGATCACCTACCCCAGCTGTTCCTCTCCTTGCGGTTCTTGGCCATGGTTACTCCGCCCGGCGGCTACCTGCTGCCTCTCGGAGGAGCGAGATCCGCCGGGCTCGAGGAGGAGGAGGCGGCGGCGGTGGCTGCCGCTGTTGCTAAGATGAAGAAGGAAAGCGCCGCCGCCGCTGCTGCTGCCTGGCCAAGAAAGGCGTCTCTCAGCTCAGCATCTCCTGCGGGGAGGGTGCAGGGAGTACCCGAGACGGGTCCGGCGCAAACGCGGATCCGCAGGGAGAGATCGCCTACGACGGCGTGCCGGAGCTTGCTTCCACACGCACACGTGTCCGGCCGGGGCTTGGAAACACAGCACTCTCTCCTACCAGCCCAGCGCGCACCATCCGCACGACCTGATCGCGCTGCAGAGCACCTGCGGACGAGGACGCGCGCATCACGGGGCGCGGCACCAGTATGCGCCTGCCCACCGGTGCGGCGTAGTTTGGGCACACCCTGAGATGGAAATCGGCGCCCGCGACGCGTCTCCTGTTCTTTTGGACCCGTGGCTAAGGACTGGCAGAGGGAAGCGTCTGAAGCCACGTGCGAAACTCACGTGCTTGTTTGGCCCGGCCGATACTTTGTATTTTGGACTAGGGTACGGAGGTTGTGTTTACGTGCCTAGTACCATCCGTGTGTGCGAGGACAGTCCTCGACAGATTACCAAGGGGTAGGTCCCCGCCCTAATAGTTTACAACCCGGTCTAGATACAAAGCAGCGAAAAGGGCGGTCAGAAAAATAAGCATGGATGTCAGCAGCTGAGAATGTTGCACGTTTATTTCGGTGGCTGGATTCTCCCTAAAAAGCTTTACTCTCAGGACAGCATTCCTGGATTCGCAAATATATAGGCAGAGATAGGAAATGCCGAGATTGGAAAAGAATCACAACTAGGATGCACCCATGTTCAAAATCCTGGGTAGTACCTGGAGTGTCAAGGAAGGTTCCTTCAGGCTAAGGCCTCAATGGTCCTTTTGAAAGAAAAGCTCCAAATAAAGGAATCACTGAGAACTTCAGAGCCTCTTTACAGTATGGCTGTAAAGGCTGAAGAGGGCTACCCATCAGAATAGGGCGACAGCCCTCTTAATCAGCTGGTCCCCATCTGTCCCCTGCATTAAGGTAAAACTCTGACTAGGTTCAGCTTTTCAGAATTTCCCTGCTATTCACCAAGTATCCTATCCACCATGATACCAGAACCGCTATTCTGATGTTTTGAAAATTGCAATTAAAAATATTCCGTCTTCTAATAAAGAATTGACCTCTTAAATTACATACAAAGGCTCTATTCAAAATGCTCTTGGAACCCAATCCGCCTTTAACTTGTCCCAATTTCTTTACCAAAAGTATCAGCAGCACACAAGCATTATGTACTGAGCTTTTAAAAACACCTTTTGGAGCATACAAACATCACAATCCATTTTCTCCAAAAATTCCTAGGAACCAGAGATATCTGCAGGATTTAAATTTTTTACCAAATTGACAAAAGCAACATGAGTCTCTTGTGACACAAGCTGTGTCGTGTTCATATGATTTAATGATACATGTACCAAAGAAGTTTTGTTATTTCCATACTCCCAACACCATGCTTCTGCCATGAGCATAGGTAAAGAAATGATGAGGCTTTATGCTGTTCCATTGGGTTGGGCATACTAGTCAATAGTGGGGGGTGTATTCTATATTATCTGAGTTTGGCAATGTATTCTATAATAAGTCTTGTTTTCAATTGCTCTTGGCAATTGAAAACAAGACTTATTGAAGTGAATCTCCAGATCTTCTTTCTTGGAGATTGAAGACTGCCCATTTTGAGCAAGTTCTTTTTGCCCAACATGTCTGATGGATCTGTGAGAATATCCCTGTGAACAGAAGGAGAAGTTGCAGACAAGACAATGTCAGATAAGAGGCAGCTTAGCCTACAGAAGAAATAGGGGCAAGGCAAACATTTCAGAAGGAACCCTCCCTAGGGTGTGTTTTTTTAACTGTAAAGACACGGGGAAGAGATAGACTTTCAGACTTGCAAGATTCTGTTACTTTAAAATAAAGGTAGTGTTAGAACCCTTGGTTTGTACTCTTTGTCTGAACCACCTCAAAGGGCTGGCATGTCAAAGAATATCAATGGTAAAATGGCAGTTCCCCATTCAAGAGCAGTGCACAATCTGGAGGTCGTCCTGGATTCATATCTCCTGCTGGATGACAGGTGGTAGCTGCGACCTAGAAGACCTTTGTACAACTTTAGTGTACCAGCTGCCCAGTTACCCCTCTTCCTAAATCAGGAGGCCTTTCAGAGAGTCACTCATGCCCTGGTCATCTCAAATGTGACTATTGCAATGCATTCTACATGGAGCTTCCCTCGAAGATCACCCAGACGTTTTAACTGGTCCAGATTGCAAGGGCTGGGCAGTTTCCTTCCAGATGCAATTCAAGGTGCTAGTTGCTATCTATAAAGTCTTACATGGCATAAGGCCTGCCTATCTCTATATATGCTTGGCTGCTTTGATCTGGCACGGCTGATGTGCTCTGGGTTCCCTCACTTGATCATGCCACCTATTGGACCCCTGAAATTTACCTTCCCTGTCATAGCAGCTATCTTTTGCAATAAGGTTCCCCCCCATCTGAAATCTTGGTGGATCTCACCCTTCTAGCATTCTGAAAGGCCTCAAGTTCCTTGCTCTTTGGCTAGGATGGGTGTAGCCCCTTTCAAGAAAGAGGTGTTTTGTTTGCTGCAGCTTGATTTTGCCATTTTTGGTCTCCCTTTATTGCTGTATTGTTTTACCGCTTTATAGTTCTCATGCTTTCTTGTGAATCCCCCAGACTCGTTGGGGCAATGCAAACTTTGAATAATATAAAAATAAACAAACCAAAGGACTGAATTTTTCCAAATGCTTCCCGTTGTCACCATTCCTTTGTTCTATTGAAAAATCCCTTTGAATTTACAAAGGTGAAATGCTGGTCTGTCAGCAATTTTGCAACTAGCAGCTTTTGGATTGGGGGATTGGTAAGATGAGGTCTAAACAATGCACATTGAAGCAGCTGAACTCCAGGAACAGGAAATCTCCACAGGACGTGGGGAAAGAAATAGCTTTTTTTGCTCAGGAACTGGGCAGGAGTTTCTGTCCAGAAGATGTGCAGAGTCACAAGGGAAAACACCAGCTTTACTTTGTTTATAATTAGACAGATACCTTACAAAGATGATAGACAGAATTTATGTTTGTCTCTCTTTTGTACAAATGGCTTTGACTGCCATTTTTTTTTGGGGGGGGGGGAGGCACAATTTGAATGCTAGTTCTACCCAGCAAGATCTTAAACAGATTGATCACAACTTGTTTAAGGTGTGACTGGGCAGAACTAATATTTTCTAAAGTATTGTTTTTATCACTATGATAAATATCATTCTTGCTGTCTCTTCAGATTATCTTGCAGTTACAATGCACAGGAAGGCCATTTCTTCTCCNTTAAAAGTATTTAATTCGAAACACAGCTTGTAATATTTGGTTTTAATTCGGCTTTTATCGGGGTTTATTTTCTGTATTTTTGTATTTTGTAATTTTTTGTATTTTGTGTTTACTATTTGTTTTTAATATGCTGTGAACCGCCCTGAGTCCTATGGGAGAAGGGCGGTATACAAATTAAAATAATAATAATAATAATAATTTCATCAAAAGGGCTGGGCAGTTTCCTTCCAGATGCAATTCAAGGTGCTAGTTGCTATCTATAAAGTCTTACATGGCATAAGGCCTGCCTATCTCTATATATGCTTGGCTACCTTGATCTGGCACGGCTGATGTGCTCTGGGTTCCCTCACTTGATCATGCCACCTATTGGACCCCTGAAATTTACCTTCACTGTCATAGCAGCTATCTTTTGCAATAAGGTTCCCCCCATCTGAAATCTTGGTGGATCTCACCCTTCTAGCATTCTGAAAGGCCTCAAATTCCTTGCTCTTTGGCTAGGATGGGTGTAGCCCCTTTCAAGAAAGAGGTGTTTGTTTGCTGCGGCTTGATTTTGCCATTTTTGGTCTTCCTTTATTGCTGTATTGTTTTACCGCTTTATAGTTCTCATGCTTTCTTGTGAATCCCCCAGACTCGTTGGGGCAATGCAAACTTTGAATAATATAAAAATAAACAAACCAAAGGACTGAATTTTTCCAAATGCTTTCCGTTGTCACCATTCCTTTGTTCTATTGAAAAATCCCTTTGAATTTACAAAGGTGAAATGCTGGTCTGTCAGCAATTTTGCAACTAGCAGCTTTTGGATTGGGGGATTGGTAAGATGAGGTCTAAACAATGCACATTGAAGCAGCTGAACTCCAGGAACAGGAAATCTCCACAGGACGTGGGGAAAGAAATAGCTTTTTTTGCTCAGGAACTGGGCAGGAGTTTCTGTCCAGAAGATGTGCAGAGTCACAAGGGAAAACACCAGCTTTACTTTGTTTATAATTAGACAGATACCTTACAAAGATGATAGACAGAATTTATGTTTGTCTCTCTTTTGTACAAATGGCTTTGACTGCCATTTTTTTTTGCCCCCCCCCCCTCCGTGTTAAACTTACGATCAAGATGGGTCGTTCTAGAATTTGTCTAACTAGTGTTGAACAAATTCCACACTGACCCGTCTTGATTATAAAAGATTTCATAACAAAAATAGTGATACTATTTATAGTAAGAACGACAGAGAAGTCTAATAGAACGTCAATGTTACGTGTCCTTCCGGTAAAGAAGAGGTGAGAGATGCACAGCTCCTTCACTGCTTGTGTTTTAGGGAACCGGTTGAAACATTTCTTTTTAATCAAGCTTGTGAACCTGCCCAGATATTCTGTGTGCTGTGTACAGGTAGTCCTCAACTTACAACAGTTTATTGAGTGGCCGTTCAAAGTTACAATGGCACTGAAAAAAGTGACTTATGACCATTTTTCATAGTTACGATTTTGTAGCATCCCCATGATCATGTGATCAAAATTCAGATGCTTGGCAACTGCTTCATACTTATGACCATTGCTGTGTTCCCTGGTCATGTGATTAACTTTTTCAACTTTTTGACAAGCAAAGTCAATGGGGAGGCCAGAGTCACTTAACATCTGGGTTACTAACTTATTGGCTGCAGTGATTCACTTAATAACTGTGGCAAGAAAGGTGGTAAAATGAGGCAAAATCACTTAACAAACGTATCACTTAACAACAGAAATTTTAGGCTAAATTGTGCTTGTAAGTCGAGGACTACCTGTATTTTATTATTTATTCTTGGTTGTGTTTTTGAATATGTACTGCTATAATGGTTTGGTGGAGTGGTTAAGGCGTCAGGCTAGAAGAGATGTAAGTTTAGTTCTCCCCTAGGCACAAGTCAGCTGGGTGACTTTGGGCCAGTCACTCTCTGAGCCCTAAGAAGGAGGCAATGGGAAACCACTTCTGAATTGCAGGGACTTGCAGGGACACTGATTCAAAGGCCTATGCACACACACACACAAAATCATAATATCCCGAGAGAGGAAGAGGGGAATATAAATTAAGTTAATTACATTAATTTAGATGATGAAATAAAATCAGTAAATTGAGCAAAGAAAATTAGGAAAACAAGACAGGATTCTTTATCAAGGGATTAATAACTAAGTAATTTAAAATAAATAACTTGCTTTGATTGATTCCCTAGGCCACCTCCTGTCAGGAGAAATACTTATTGATACACCCACACACATATATATGGCATGGATGAGCCCTTCTTTGGGTGGCAGACCATAAAAATAATTTTTCTTCCTGAGGATTACAGTTGATACCTGAAAAGCAGGTATTCAAACCTGCATGTATTCAGTGATAATGTTGCTGGGAGCTTCATGATCTTTCACTTTCACAAAGGACTTTCAGATCACAGGCTGTATAATATAGCAACAGGACCACAAACAAAAGCACAACTTTTTAAGAGAAGTTCTTTGCATCTCCCTGCCCCAAGTTTTAGTGCAAGATTATCTCTATTGTTGGAAGAACACCAATCATCAATGTTTCAAAGAAAAGGTGTGCAGTTCAGTGTTTTAAAATCTTGGCAACATTAAAATGTGTGCACTTCAATGCCCAGAACTCCCCTCCCCAGCATGCTGGCTGGGGAATTCTGGGATTTAACTGCATATCTTAAAGTTGCCAAGACTGAAAAACACTGGTGTATATGGATTCCTGAGAAAACTCATAAGCCAATGACCAAAACTTTCCCTGAAGCACCTGTTTAAGATTTTTGGGTTAGCAAAATTCAGAAGCACTACTGACAAATTCCCCAAATGCTAATCAAATATCCAAAAAGGATACTATGATCTATACTAGAAGTTATCATTGGGGATAACCAACTGAATTCATTTCCCCAGGCAATTCTCTGACAAGTAATCAAGTAGGACAATTAATGCTATTTTCCATCCCAAAAGTCTTTGAAACCAGATGTACAAATCCCAATAATGTGTATATAATTCAAGAAAATCTACAGGTGTATAGTTTTCATTTATTTTAAAGGGAAGGTTGCCAATATTGGGTTCACACAACATTCCAAGATGGACGATGGTTTGTCTCACTTTGGCTTGTTGGATTATATGGACCCAACCATTGCATTTTGCAAATTATAATTAATGGTTTTGCATACTATGTAAACACCGTCACCTGTGATTCCCACGCTGAGATTCCCAGATATTCCCTCTAGATCAGGGGTGTCAAACTGTCGGCCCGCAGGCTGGATGCATCATAGCGAAACTGCGCCCACCCCATTGATGGCAATGGCAAAAAAGTCATGATACATCGTGACATGTCACGTGACGTTGCAAGTTTGACACTCCTGCACTAGATTATCTCTCTTCCTGGATACAGTTGGCCTTACTCTGCTAGCTTCCAGAAATGCAGCAAAAACTTGGCTTTCTCCTCAGGTTTTGGGACTGGAGTTACTGTCCAGAAGAGGGTATCAATGTGACTTTGAAGTTGGCCATTACTTTGTTGGATTTTAACCAAAATTTACTTGTTTTTCCGCCCTATTGTACACTGCCCAAAATTGTAATATTCAAATGAGGTGGCTATATAATTTTTTAAAATAAATTAACTCAGCAGAGCTGACCAAACAGTTGGGCTCAAAGTTGGCTGCAGACTGTCAAGTGATAGGACGAAGCTAAGTAAGGAATTTTTTATGCAGACTATGAAGAAGCCATTGAAACAATTGATTACACCCTGTCAACCTGAAAGTGCAATTCTTATTTACAATTGCTATAACTTAATTCTGATCCTTGGTCTGTCTGTCCTTCCTATAGTTTAATGGATTTTTGCTTTGCACTTCTTTTCCAAGATCTGTTCATTGTTACCCTGAAATTCCTGATTTTCAAACTAACTCCGGTTCTAAGATAGTGATGTGTTATCCTGATTCTGATTGCTCTTCTGGCTGATTAACAATATATATAGCCTGGTGGTATTGGGAATTTTTTGGAGCTGTTTATTGGTTGATGAACAGTCAAATGGCATGTACTGCTCTCCATCCTAAGATATAGGTCATTCACTATTGAACTAGCTATAATGGATTAAGTTGCGTAGATTACATGACCATATCCAAAGCTGTGGGAAGAAGAGTGTTAAGATTCACTCATCCTACTCTGTGGTGGTTTCAACAGAAAAAACGTGTTATTTTTCTGGATTGTTTAGAAGTGAAGTGTTTAATTCTTGACTTGGATCTTTTGAAAGAAGACACTCATAAGATCAAAGAGCAACATTGTGACTACCAAGGAGTTCTAGTGCTAATGTAAATGGCAACCTAAAAAAAGCCTTAGATGAAAATGGCCTCTATTTATGTTCACATAGAAACACTGACTAAGATCAAGAAAAATTTACAATAAAACAAATATTAGTTTTAAAGGCATCACAGGGGATCAAACTCTTTTGTGGAAAATTTCTAAAAGGGCAGAGATGGGAGTTCTGCAGTAATTAGATTTCTTGAAGCTCTAATTAATACATTTGTAAAAATTGCACTGGTTTCTAATCAACTATTAAGAAGGGTTAAGGCTTAATTGTTGAAATATATAACCCTAACCACATGGGATGAAGATATGTAGTAGAACAGTCTTTTTCAACCTTGGCAGCTTGAAGATGGATGGACTTCAATTCCCAGAATTCCCCAGGCAGCATAGCTATATTAATCTATGGTGGCAAAAAATCAGCAGGTGGATATTGTAATGTCTAATGATTTGTGAGAATAACTTTGGGAGACAAGAGGAAGAACCACATATTAGATCAGGAGTCTTCAAACTTGTCCCTTTTATGACTTGTGGACTTCAACTCCCAGAATTCCTCAGCCAGTGTGTCTGGCTGAGGAATTCTGGGAGTTGAAGTCCACAAGTCATAAAAGGGACACGTTTGAAGACCCCTATATTAGACCATGGCAGCTGAATCTGCAGAAGGAATGGGGATGTAACAGAAGGGACCCTCTCTAGTTTCTTGGACTGCAAAGGTGAGGGGAGGGGAGGGGGGAAGAGATGTACTTACAGACTTGCAAAATTGTCAACCTTACAAAATAGTCCAGACAAGAAGCACACCCTGAAATACTAGCTCTAACTTTTATAAGATTACAATGACAGAGTCTTGCAAAACAGAAAATATATCTCTCCCCCCACCCC
The DNA here is from genome assembly GCF_001527695.2 of Protobothrops mucrosquamatus. NCBI lineage: Eukaryota > Metazoa > Chordata > Lepidosauria > Squamata > Viperidae > Protobothrops > Protobothrops mucrosquamatus. The sequence continues at coordinate 43,363 of NW_015387772.1, read as the reverse complement.
ACCCTGCCTTTGTAGTCCAAGAAACTGGGGGGGGGGTGTCCCTTTCTAGACTCTTGCCTTTCATTTGACAAAGTCTAATCTGCAGGTCTTCCTCTTGTCTCCCAAGGCTATTCCCCCCATACCATTACAGGTATCTAACAAATGCTGCTCACTTCAGCTGCATGCAGTGACTAGACTGATATAGACCTCAAAGTGACTGTTTTGTAAAAGCAGAACTATTAAGCAAAAATAGTTGAACTCACACACTTCAAAAGGTTACAGGCAACCTCAGAAGATCTCAACAAACGAAGGCTTTCTAGCAAAGAAAAAATGTTAATTTTGTCTCAAAGGTAACCTTTATCTGCATAATCAACCTATCTTCTTTTCCTCCTCACCTTATCCCAGTTTAATTCCTACATTAATCTGTGTAGCTGATGAAGAGAGCTGAGCCACAAAAGCATAAGCCTTTTAATACAATTTGTTAATTAGGTGACCTAAGAAAGTCATATTGCAACATTCAGATGGCAAAAATTGTGCATCTTTCTGGATAGGCCTACTTGGTTGTAGCTCACAGGACGTCTTTCCTCCCTGTATTTGATACCTCTTACTACATTAATTGAGGAGGCATCTTTTCACGTAAAGCTTCCCTATGTGAATGGCTAAGGCAATCTGGTTTGTGACCTTCTTCCATTCTCCTTTCCATTTTAAATTCAGGTGACAGCTTCAGAATTAGTATCAATGGGATACTAGTTAGAAATCTCACTGCCAACAGGCTGAACTGAAAAAAAAATGGAATTAAAAAACAAGAAGGCAAATACAAACCATGTCCATATTGTTGCCAAGAAAATCTAAATGGATGTATCCATGAAAGAATTTAGGTCAACCTAAATGGATTTTTTACAAAGATTGTATTTTATTATATTTTTTAAATAAGATCTCAAACCTTTTTGAGATCATTGATGAAGTGTGCCATTTAAAAATGATTTGAATTATTCGATCCAATCTCTCCCTCCTTCCCTATATTTGTTACCTAGAGTAGGACCTATTGGTGACTGGCGGAGGGAGGAGGGTTACTGACCATTTATTGCTGCTTGATGAATCCCACCTTTTAAAATTACGAATATATGCATACGTTTTTAAAACCTTGATGGCAGAAAACCCTTTTGTGTATGTCTTTTATCGCCACAGCCAGCTCGGGCAGCGTACTCCAAAACGGGCGTGCACGGGACAGAGAGATCAACTGTTCCTCAGCATGATTTGATCTAGAAATATGTAAACAACCCGTTTCTTTGTGGGGGTTTGTCGAGGCTGAGAATAAACATGGATTAAACCTGCGCGAGGAGCCTCTGCGAGGACATCCATTCATTCAGCCAGACCTCAAGCAGCCCGGGGGAAATTTCGTCAGACAGCCGGTGAGTCAATACGGAGTGTTTCTTCCGAAGGGAAAAGAAAAGCGGGCGGGCGGGCGTGCTGGAACCGAGGGCTCTGAGGCTGGGACGATCGTTTGCGTCGCTGCCTCGAAAACAGACCCATTCGGAAGATCCACGCCGGGGCGCTGTCGCTCTGCTTACCCGGGGCCCGGCCCTTCTGTGGCGCCGCCGCCGCCGCCGCCGAGGAGGCGGGACTGAGAGGGCGGGACTCCCGGAGAGGAGGTGGCCACGGCGGCGGCTCATCTGTCTGGTGTGGCCCGTCCCGGCGCGGGTTCGAGCGGCGCGCTAGGAAGCGGGTGAGGCCGAGCAGCTCTGCCCAAGCCGACCAGGCCGTACTTGCGCGGCGGGCCGACCGACCGACCGACCGCAGAGCAATTCGGCGGGCCCCCGCTGATCTCCGCCTGGCCAAGCGAGGTGGGACAAAGCGGGCCTCCTCCTTCACTTCTGCGACTCCGACCGAGGGAGCTGCCCAGTCTCGGCTTGGAAGAGGTGAGACGCCGCGCGGGATCGGGGCCTGCAAGAGGTTGCGGGGAGGGTAAGCGGAGCCTCCTGGATCACTTCGACCGCGGCTGGAGGAGAAGGGAGGCATCCCGGCCGCCTCTCATCCCTCGAGTAAGAGAGGCCTCCCAGCGTGGACCTTTGTGTGGAGAAGCCAAGGAAAGTGAATGCGTGGGTCTTGGGGAAGCCGAAGGCTGCAGGATCGGAGGATAGGGAGGGAAGTAGATTCCAAGTCCCCTGTGCAGAGACTGAACAGAGTCAATCTCTCTACTGCGTACGATGCAGGCTGTACTTGCACAAGGCAAACCATGGTTAAGTGAGTCGCGGTTTACCCAACTTTGCAGAGCAGAGCGGTTCAGTAAAGTAACTATATCGGCTGACTAGGTTGGTGCAATATACAGGAACAGAAACTAGTCAACTGCTTTCTACTCTGGCGTATTGCATGACTCTAGCTACATGCAGAGCTGCAAACCTGGGATAAATGCACACCTCTTTCTCAGACTTGTTCATGACAGAAAGATGTACTTCTGCTTTGTGGCGAGGGCTGAAGGAAGCATCCGTGACATCAGGCTTGAGCCATTTCAGTTGTCAGCTTGGCTTGGTGATGAAAAAAGCTCCCTTGCTCCAAGGGAAATGGTGGAGGGGGTCAGTGGCTTCCTTTGGCACCCATTCCTAGTTTTAAAGAGTGAAAAATAACCAGAAGTTCATCAGCTTCTGACATGAGGTCTTTCCTCAATTGAAGTGCTATTTCCACATCTTGGATGCTTCAAGATCCAAGAAGTATATCCTGTATATGAAATTTGCTATCCTCAATTCCAGTCCTTATATTGATTCTATTTGCCTTTATCTGACTTCTCTCCAAGACAATGTGTGACAAAGCCTGACAGATTTTATATCTTTCCTTAGGCAGTATTGGGATTGGGGAGATAGGATGGGGATACTGTTTTAAACTAGTGTAGGGAAGGATCACTTAAGGCTGTTGCACTTATGAGCTGGGAAGGATATGAAGGCAATATCATAGGAATGGTGCAGAAAAAAAATTGTTGCCAGGTTTGTACATTAAAAAAGATCCTCAAACTGGTTCTGATGCTACTATATTATTTAGTCATTCACAACATCTCTAGCTTTAAGCTTGCTTTGAAAAGATCTAACTCCTTTTATGCAAATTTCCTGAGTCAAAAGTCTGCTGCTTACACTTTTATCTTTGGCCTCCCTTTCATATAATTAATAAAATACAGTAACATTTTAAGGAGATTCATGCTAAATCAATTAACTCTGGAACGACAGGAAAGTATTTGTTGCAGACTTGGTAACAGAGGCTGGATAACAGATCCTGTTATAAACAAACTGATACTGGACATCCGTGCTGTTCCATGAAAAGCTGGATGCTGCAGTATACATAAATGCGCTAAGCAAACAAGGTTGCTTACATTAGCTTATTGTGCTCAATTCAGCCCCGGATACTGTGCAACTTTTATTTGATAGATTCCTGAACTGCAATTTCACTTACCTCAGCATATGGCAAATACTTAACCAAGAAGAAAGGACTAAAATTTAATGGTGCATATTATGGGGATGGCTTTTAGGAGATTGTTTGGTGCATTGTCATCTTGCCAATTCTTTTGTTTCTGGAAACTGTTAGCTGTTGGACTCTGTGGGTATCGGGCTTAGACATCTGACTTTGTAAGCTTTCCTTTTGTTTGTATATTGAAGTTATAGATAGCTTGACTACTGTTACCTCTTTTCCTTTGCATACTTCCTCCTTATATTCAGGTTCCCTGACAGGATTAAAGATACATACTTATGCCCCAGATATCCAAGTAGGATTGTAACTTATGTTTGCATGTCACAATTGAAATCCTTCCCAGCTGAAGGTTTTTGAAACCTCATGTTTAGTATTGCTTGAATAGATAGTCATTTAAGTATGTGATTTAAATGTGGAATTGGTAATGATGATATCCAGTTCTACAAAAAATTAAGTGGAAAATATCTACAGAGAGTTGGTGAGAAAAAACAGCCTTGGGGTATTTCCAAAGGAGAAACACAGTATTAATGTTGCTTTTGAGGAGTGGAATTCCTTAAAGTTTTGTATGCAGCTGTTACTATTTTTATCTAGAATGCATAGATTAGAATATCAGCTTCCACCTTTCCATTTGGGTTGTGGGCAGGTATCAGTAATGGAGATAACATCCATTGGGGCTGAATAATATTTCTTTTGGAAATATTCTTAGAATCAGAATAGAGCTGGAAGGGATCTTGGAGGTCTTCTAGTCCAGCCCCCTGCTCAAGCAGGAGACCCTATACCATTTCAGACAAGTGGCTTTCCAATCTTTTCTTAAAAACCTCCAGTGATGAAGCATCCACAATGTCTGAAGGCAAGCAGTTCCACTGGTTATTTGTCCTCACTTAATTCCAGGTTGCTTCTCTCCTTGGTTATTCTAATACAAAATGCTATAATGCTGGGGCTAGGAAATGTTAAAATCAGTGTGAATGGATACAAGAAATAGATAGCTCTAAAACAGTGCCCCCCCGCCACCTTTTGGGCACCAGGGACCAGTTCTGTGGACCGGAGGGGGCGTCTTTTCATGTGCTGCCTGCATCCCATGGATGGGTCTTCACTTGTTTGTGTGGCCTGGTTTCTGGGATGCTACGGCCTAGTACTGGTCCATGGACTAGGGGTTGGGGACCTTTGCTCTAAAACACTATGGAAGCCCCTTGCCTTATAGTTAAATTTGTACTTCTATATTAGGGGCAAATGCCAGCCAAGTACCTGCTTTCTCTTACTCTGAGGTACACATGGCAGATTATCAAGTGTAGTTGGTTGGGGATATCATTTGATATATAGCGATTAAGAGTTAAGATGTCTCTCCCCCCCCCCCCCGCAAAAACTTTTTTCTTTTCTCAGAACTGTTAAAAATACTATAATATTGTGCCTAAGTCACAAATTACAAAGGATCCTGTTTCAACTTTAATAAAGTGCAGAATTTAGATTATGTGGTGCAGACACCAATGATCTTTATGGCACATATTTTTTCCTTTGGAGTCACAAAAAATAGAGGGCGATTATGGGGTTCCACTATTAGCTTTTTTCCTATGCTATTAATATAGAGATTGAGAGATACATTTGTAAGAGAGGATCAGCAGGAATTCATATCATTTGTTCTCCGTGGGCAATTTAATACTATGCAAATGCCTAAAAGCTGTTTTTTTTTCTTGCTGGCACTCTGAAGCTTATATTTTCCTCTGAATCATTAAAGAACTACATATTTCCCGATTCATATTTGAGTGGCCTATACAATTGTTTGCCTATTCAAACGATACTAAAAATAAGGTTTCAAAAATGTATTCGTTGCTGCATTCTGATGAGAATAGCATATTAGGGCTCCAGAATGGCACTGGCACAGCTGGGACCAATATTGCTGATGGGTTTTGGAAAGAGAAATTAGCAAGCCAGGATTATATTCCTTTTCCTCTTAACCACCAGTTGTCCCTGCACAGATCCCTTCTGTCTGTGCCCTGTCTCTTATCTTGGCAAATGTTGGGATGGAAACATTTATTTGGATAAGTAATACCCAGTTTATTTTATTTTTATTTATTTATTTAAAAAATTACTATAGCTGCCCATCTTATACTAAATTCTGGGTAGCTCCCCATCAAGAATTAAAACAGCATCAATAGTAAAATAAATAAAAAAACATATTAAAACTATAAAAACTATAAACACTCAAAACAAAAAGAAACACCTGCCAGCAAGTTAAGCTTCCAACATGCAGTTGCCTCATCCTGTACCAGGGCTTGGGGGGGGGGGGAGCCAAGTTTTTAGTGCATTTTGGAAGTCTAGGAAGATAAGACCTGTCAAACTTGCTTATTACTGTGAGATGACTAAGAATAAAAAGGGAGTTCAACAAACTCAGAACTTATTTTAGCTTTGCTCTCAGTATCAGTCCCGATTCCTACAATTTAAGGCAATAATGCCAGAATTATAGAGTTTGAAAGGTAAATATTAACATTCATCTGATAAAGCTAGATTGCTGAAATTGTTCTTTCTAACCTGATGGAAGTGCAGCTATGCTGTGATGAACATAGAACATATAATCATAGGGCTGGAAGAGTCCTTGGAGGTCTTCTTGTCCAACCTCCTGCTCAAAGCAGGAAACCATATACCATCCTGGTAAATGGTTGTCCAGTCTATTTTTGAAAACCTCCAGTGATGGAGCCTCCACAACTCCAGAAGGCTAGCTATTCTGTTGCTTAATTGTTCTCACTGTCAGAAAATTTCTTATTTGTAGGTTGGATTCTCCATAGCAGTGGTTCTCAACCTGTGGGTCGGGACCCCATTTGGGGTCGATCGACCATTTCATGGGGGTCGCCAAGCAAGGCTGTCCGCCATTTTTTTTGTCCGCCATTTTTTTCCCCTTTTCCGGCGGGTGCCTTACCTCCCTTGGGCTGGGCCAACTGGTGGTCGGCCTGCTCCGTCTCTGCCGCTTGCCAGCTACGCCTCGGCCGGCGCAGGGGGCGGAACCATGCATGCGTGGCGCTCCCGGGCAGGGAAAGTCCTCGACTTACGACCGGTTGGGTAGTCCTCAACTTACGACCAGTTTAGTCCTCGACTTACGACCAGTTTAGTGCTCGACGTACGACCGGTTTAGTCCTCGACTTACAACCGGTTGGGGTCGCGGCATTAAAAAGGTTGAGAACCGCTGCTCCATAGGCACCATTAGGGCGGGAGGCTTGAAAATAGCAGGCTATTTCCCAGCTTAAGCCTGTTGAACTGAGTAGGCACTGGACAACAGTATTATCTCTATTTCAAGGCCATTGAGCCAGGGCTGTCTGAAGACATTTCCGTAGTCATGTAGCCAGCATGATTCACAGGAAGCTGTTACTATCCCACCAAATTGGTACCTATTTATCTGCTCGCATTTGCATGCTTTCGAACTGCTAGGTTGGCAGGAGCTGGGGAAAGGATGGGAGCTCAACCCTGTCACATGGCGCTCGGATCTCAAATCTGGGCTGCCGGCTTTCCAGCTGACAAACTCAGCATCTTAACTGCTGAGGTGCCATGCCGCCTTCTGTTCATTAACCAGAAGAATAATTCCATTTGGTTTTCCTTCCTTTGGTCCCAAAGTGCCTTAAGCTATCTCTGCTTTTATTTAAAATAAAAACCTCATCAATTTCCTTTTTTCCTCTTAAATATTAGGTCCAACAAAGAGTGGACCAAAGTCATGTGTTCCTGCCAGCAGACAATTCCACTAGGATTTTAAGGACACCATTTACCTGGTTTCAGTGCTTGAGGCAGAGGCAACTGTGCGTCATTCCTGTTCCCCCCTGTGGGGAAAGGGAGAGTGTATTAGCAGATTATGGATCCTCTGACCCGCCCAAGTGGAGACATTATGCGGCGGAATCCACAGCAAGATTACGAGCTCATCCAGAGAGTGGGGAGTGGCACCTATGGAGATGTCTATAAGGTAAGGCCAGCAAATACTTCTTTGCCAGCTAAGGGAGCAATTTTGAATTCCTGCCCCTTGCTTTTCTGAAAATAGCTTGAACTGCTTCATGGAACTTGCAAGATGATACACCATTGGTTATTAGATGGATTTGCGTGGATTGCATCCAGCCTTAATTAGATCAATGTTGTTTAGTATAGTGTAGTGTGCGAATAGCCATTGTTGTATGGAAGCCAAACTCATCCATGTTCATTTACAAAACTTACAGCATCCCTGAACCTGGAAGAATGCACACAGTGTACACTTTTCTCATTAAAAGCAAATTATCTTTCATCATAGCAACATGATTGACTGACTTTATATTTGCCTTCTGTTACTAGCCTCTGTCCTTTGTGAATTCATTTAGACTTTTGATTTGATTATGTACGATACTGCACTGCTTTATATTAAATGCATTTAAAGTATTTAAAAACAATTATTTCATGACCTGAGGGAAAATGGATTTTTGAAGTGGCCAATTTTGAGTATCATAAAGAAGCAACAGTGGGAGAGAAAAAAAGAATAGGCATCATGCATGAGACAAGTAGTTTCTTTCATTGAGAGTTATATTGGAGTAGTTCATGCCGGATTTTGCTCCATGCAGATTAGTGGGAAACCCAATTCTGATTTTTCACTTGGTCTAATTATTAGCCTCTTTAAGTTGTATTGCAGATATATTTAGCTGGGCTGGCATAAACAAATATACACTGTGTGTATTTCATCTAGGAAATAAAAAAATCTTAGATACGTCTGAACGCCTAGATCAGGGATAGGCAACCTTGGCTCTTTTATGACTCGTGGAGTTCAACTCCCAGAATTCCTGAGCCAGCCAACTCCCACCAATTCCTGAGTCATGAAAGAGCCAAGGTTGCCTACCCCTGGCCTAGATTATCAGTGATATAATGCAGTCTTGCTAGCACTAGATATAATTTAGAGAACTTCAGACAATTTATGATTGGTAAAGAGTATTTCAGAAGCAGCAAAAGAAACTCCTCTTAAAGAATATTTACTTTGATTGTACTTTGATTGTGTCCATGTTTATATTAGTACATAACTTCAGAATATTGATTAATACTCAAAGATTCTTTTAATTGGCAATCTTATTAGTTTGCTTGTATATTACTTCCATTGATATCCAACTGAGCTGTAAAATTGAGTGCAATTCTTGTGTAAAGCTCACAGTAGCTTTCAGTTATAAACTGGAATATCCCACAATACCATATTCTAGTTCCTCTGACATTCCATAGGTGTTTTTTTTATTAAATTGTCCTATCAGTCAGTCCTGTAGAAACAGTGAAGTGATTCAACGTTTATAGTTCTGTTTAAATGCCCTTAACTTTAGTTATTCAGTAAATATTCTATTCAGTTCTTTTTGGATTGAATACTTCTTTAGCTATTGTGGAATTCCATGTTCTCAAAAATAAAACTTTTGATTTTTTTGGGTCATTAACTCCTGTTTATAATTAATTGATCTTTCAGTTCTGAAAGCAGGCAGCAGATTGTCGTATTAAAATTATGTAACATTTATTCAAAAACTTTCTAATCTGCTTTTAAAGGCATTTTCCCCAATATGTGGTCTATAATAAAATTTATTTAAAAATAAAACTTAGTATTAAAAATATTAAACACTAGAAAAATTAAAACTGCCTTCAATACTAAAAATCATAATTCCACTTGGAACTCTGACAGACAGTGATTATGTGCCATCAAATTGGTGTTGATTCTTAATGATCACATAGATAGGCCTTGTTTAGGATATTCTGAGGAGAATTTTAAAGAATAAATGGATTTGCCCTTCAGGATTTTATTTAAAGCTGACAATGATGGGGTATCCACGGGTAAGGCATTCATCCCCTGGTGAATCCAGGAGGTGATGCATTCTACAAATGTCCTCAGATGAGGAAAAGAAAGAAGGATCTCGCCATAAAAAATAGGTAGTGAAACTACCTGGCCCCAACGGTTTAAAACTTTAAAATTAGGAATCAGCACTTTGAACTGGGCTTGAAAATATTGGTGTAACATAGTAGTTGCGTTTCTGAACAACTTGCCCTTGCCAGTGCTCCGTCTTTAAAGGATGCCCTAAGTACCACATTACAGAGCTTAATTTGGATGTCAGTACTCCATAAAATAGGAGAGCATGTTTTAAACATTCTAGAAAGAGTAATTGGGGAAATGAGGGTGTGGCTAGTGAAATGACCATTCAGAACTTCCTCAGTGGAAAAGTGAGCAGGACCTTTGTCTGAATCTTAAAGATGTGGAAGTCATTTCTGAATACATGTTGCACTGTTACTATGCTATTACATTAGCATTGGAAGTGAAAGAACACACAGATATACAATATGTAGTATTATATATGAATGATAATGTGGGAATGAGATTTCGGTGTTTGATGTAACCTGCTTCACAATGGCAAGTAGTTCAGAGTATCACAATCTTTTTATTTTATTTAGACAAGTGGTGTGTAATTGTGATTTTTATGGCAAACAGCTGTGCCTTTACTATTTCACATTTTCCCTGGACACTTTTTAAGCTGTCTGATATTTGCTATTATTGTTTTATTAGGATTTATTTATTTATTTCATTTATATTGTGCAAATATATACCATGTAGTCAGAATTGCAAATAATGTAAGTACCATATGCTGATTTTTTAACGAAAGGAAAATCTTCCCTATTAATTCAACCATTGAACAACAGATATCAATTGCAAATCATATTCTATTTGTCTCAAATGAATTGAAGTTAATTGCTTTTTTTAAATTTTGCAACTAAAGATTCGTGCCTCTCATTATTCTAAGTCTGAGTTGTCGTAGAGGTGGTTTGAGTTTAAATCAGCGATCCTATAATTTATATGTATAAAGAAGGGTTTTTAAAATATGGTTTTCATCCAAATAATATTCGGCATGCAATCCCATTTTATGCCTCTGGTGAACTTTAGCATAATAAATGCAATACTCACAAGAAACACAGAGACTTCGTATTATCTGTATTCCTGAGCCTCTTCAAGTGGGTGAGGGTTTATATGTTTGTCCCTAAAAGGAACATAGCACTTTTATGGCCTGATTAAAAGGTATATTAGCCCTAAATTAATAATTTTCTTTAGGAAGCAGAATCAGCTAAGGACAGATGTACATTATCCCTAAATTAATTTTCAGGAAGCAAAATCGGATAAAGACAGATGTAGAATTTGTGACATATTTGAATGTTCATAAGCAAGTATTTGCTGCTTCTGACTATTTGTGTGGGTTCTAGATATTAATCCTGTGCAATTGTAATAATATTGTAAAGACTACACGCAGTTCATAATACAAATGAAAAACGCTGCCTTAGACTGAGTCAAGATACTGAGGCCCTTGGCTGGGTTCTCATGTACATTGCAAAACAATCCAGGAAGTCTTTTGAAGAGTGGAATTTAAAAAGGCTAAAATAAACAAAAGCAGATAAGGCTGTCTGGTTTTTTTTTGTTGTTGTTGCTGCCTTCAGCTAATGAGAATGGAGTGATAGCTGAAGGCCATGGAGGCCTTTGCTTGAATCTCCTCTTTGCTCTGAATTCATCTGGTGGCCTTGAAGCCAGTTGCTGCTGATGTGCTGCAGTGTTTCTCTTGCTATATCTCCAATATGGGTATATGGGTAATCCTTGCTTAGTGATGATATTTGGAACCAACAATTCCATGGCTAAGTGATATTGTAAAGCACGTGACCATGCTGATTTGACATGGCAATTGCGGCAATTGCTGTTGTTAACTTTGAATCCTGTGTGATGTCACATGATTGCTGACCACCTGCTGGCTTCCCAATTGCCTTTGCAAAAGCTGGCAATGAAGGTTGCAAATAGTGATCACATGACCGCAGGATACTGCAATCATTGCAATTGTCAGCTGGTTGCCAAGCACCCAAATTGTGATAATATGAGCATGGGGATGCTATGACAGCTGCACTACACAGTCTGGTCATCATCTCATTATTCAGTACCATCATAATTTTGGACGATTGTTAAACCAGTGGTCATTGAATGAGGACTACCTGTAATAGCTGTGATCTACTTTATAATGCTAATATAAGCTTGCCTGAAAATACTCAAAATGTCACCATAACGTACAGTACAGAGTATATATTTATCTGATGGATCTGTTAATCAAAGACCTTACATCATATGTAGATATTATTTGAGGAGTGGTGTGGTTATGGGCTGAAGAAATCAGAATTCCTTCCTCCACGCAGAAATCATAATAGTCTATTCATGCACAGTGTTTTTAAAGAATAAAGCTGAGGTTTTGGAAGTTAATATAAATTGGTTTGTCCTGCTGTCTCCTTGCATGAAGATTTGAAAGGAACTACAGTCTCTCTTAATGAGAAAGCCTTCCAGATGCTTTTTATGAATAGATTTAACCACATACATTTTTTGGAGGAGTTGTCCCAACATTCTTTTTAATCCACTGAGTATTGAACTGGAAGGAATGAAAGGTGACCTGGGTCTAATTTAGAAATTGGCTCATATTCAAGCGCTGCAGAGGAAAAAAAGGAGAAACATATTCATTTTTAGTTGTCTAAAACTTGCACATCTATCAAACCTATCAAGATGTAAGTGGTGTTGCCTGTGAGGTTTTGTGAGAGATCATGCAGGAATGTAGAGATTTTGCAACATTTTTGCTATATTAATTTAACGTATTCATGTTTTTTTTTAAATGGAGGTTGAGCAATTCAGAGCACCCAGCCTGTTGAGGCAAAGGGTAAAATTGTGAAGGAAGCAGTTGTCCATGGAAATGTCACCTAACTCTTTGGTCTTCTTGTGTGACTTAGAAGTAGACTCTTCTCTTCTGAACCTCTCTCTCTCAACATGGAAATGTGGATTAGAGTCTCAGAAGGGGCAAGGTTGTCCTGTTCCCCTTCCCATCTTGGTACTTTTACTTCTCACATGAATGGCTAAATGTCTTTCTAAAGTCTGTGTTAATATCCTATATCTGCTTTCATTTCTGGCCATGTTCCTGGGATATCCCCAGAACAGGAGGAAAAGGCAGAGAGTCACTGAAGCAGTTGCAGAGTTGAGGGGAAGAAGGAATGTGGTGGGTGAGGAGAGCAAGTGGGCAGTTGCTGTTATATGCAACATTCCACTTATAGCATTTTCGATTTTCTGGTATTACTTTTTTTATACTGCAGATGTGGTGATCCTTGCTATGTTAAAAGGATAGAATTATCTAATACAAAGTAAAACTGTTTTTTCTTCCATTGAGCTGGCTCTGATTCTTGGACACTGTCTGTACAAATCCTTGAGTTTTCTTGGTAAGGTTTTTTTCAGAAGTGGTTTGCCATTGCTGCTTTCTGAGGGCTGAGAGAGAGCGACTGACCCAAGGTTATCCAGCTGGTTTTGTACCCAAGGCAGGTCTAGAATTCACAGTCTCCCAGTTCTAATCTAAGTAAAACTGCATGCCTTTTTTCATTATTTGGTATTCAAAGAGGAAAGAATAATTTTCCCAAAAAAATGGTGAAGCAGACAGTATAAACTACGCTTCCTTCTATGTGCCTGCTGCCCTTTCTCTGCTATTAGTGAGATGGTGTAGAAAAATGTTATATGTTCCATCTTGATTATTTCCTGTTCATAGGAGGATCAAATGAGAAGTAAAGTAATTCCCTCAAGGGAATCTCTTTCAAATAAATGTCTCCATTTCAAAAATACTAAATTCTGCTTTTACTTCCATTTTAAAGATGCTGGATTGAACTCCATAGTAAATGGCACTTACGTTGCTTCTGAGCTGAGAAAAACATTGAATGTTTGATGTCCCATCCAAACTGATTCTGAGTAATACAGGTAATCCTTGACTTAGGACTGGGGTAGGCAACCTTGGCTCTTTTATGACTCGTGGACTTCAACTCCCAAAATTCCTGAGCCAGCCATGCTGGCTCAGGAATTCTGGGAGTTGAGGTCCACGAGTCATAAAAGAGCCAAGGTTGCCTACCCCTGACTTAGGACCACAATTGGAACCAGAGTAACCATTACTAAGCAAGGCAGTTGAGCTGCGCCTGATTTTACAACCATTTTACCTCAGTTAAGCAAATTACTGCAGTTGTTAAGCGAATCGTGGTCATTAAGCAAATCTGGCTTCCCCCATTGACTTTGCTTGTCAGAAGCCAGTTGGAAAGGTCAGAAATGGGCAATCACACGACCCCAGGATGCTGCAACTCATAAAATCATGCCAGTTGCCTAGCACCTGAGTTTTGATCACATGACCCTAGGAATGCTCTGACAATCATAAGTGCAAGGACCGATTGCCACTATTTTGAGTGCCATTGTAACTTTGAACAATTGCTAAACAAATAGTTGTAAGTTGAGGAATTCAATTAATGTCAAGTATTTTTTCCCCCAGAAAATTATTACATAAAGGGAAAAGAGCTGTGCTTTATCAAAGCAAAGATCCACGTAACAATAATTTACCATTCTGTTATCCCGCTAATGAGCCATGAATACATGAATACAATTCCACTCATGTACTGTAGCAACTATATGTACTGAGGCAAACTGTTGTCATAATTAATAGGCATTGATAGCCTTTGTGGATTTTTCTGAATTGCTTTGTCATTAATCTGTCATGAGTTATTAGCACTTCCACATGGTCACTATTTTCATTTTCTAGATGCTGAGTAGTTTGAAATGCATCCCTGATGCAATTACTTCTGCTTTACTACTGGGAGCAAGAATCAGTGCTCCCTTACCACAACTCCACACAAAAAAGAGAGCCATTCCTCTACTCCAGAGGAAACTGACAAAATAATTGTCACTTTCATCTCTGTCCTTTTGGTTGGCTTAAGGAGAAAGAACTACAAATCCATCCAGCTGCTTTTCCCTGAGACAACCTGAAGCTTAGGCGCTGGTAGGAATAATGGAACAAAAGTTCCCTTCAGTGGGGAACCATAGCTGCAGAGCTTTAACAATACTCTTCTCCCCCTCACATTAAAAAACCCTCCCCAGCTTTGTAGCAGTTTCAGTTATACTGTATACTGAGCCAGAATAATTCAGTCTTCATTACCACTAGAAACACAAAGCTCCAGAGCTGTTTTCAGACCAGTGCAGAATCCTCACGTGGAAGAGCCATCCATAGGATGATTCCTAGGGAAGGGTCTTGTGTGCATGCCTGAGAAAGATCCCTGAACTGTGCATTACTTACTTGTTTATGTTTTTATTACATCCTGTCTCTTTTTTCACTTTGGTTGACTGTTTCCAGCACTGTGGTATCCTCTTTGAGCTGGCCAAAGCTCTAAATAGTTCTCCAACTGTAATTGCAGTATGTGTAAGTGTGTCTGTGCCTGTATGTATACACAAAATATGTGTGTAGGGGGATATAAATAAATAAAATATTTTGAGAACCAACTTTTCCCATGTCCTAATCATCTCCATGGCAGAATTTCTGTTTTTCAAAGTTTTTCCAAAGTGTTTCAAAGAAGGGGTTGACACATCAATTAAATTATCCACCATAACCCCAGGATGTCTTGCCTGTTCGTTGTCAGTTCAGAGCTCATCAATTTTTATATGAAATTAGGACATTTCGTTGTAGTGTATATCACTTTAATGAACTTGAACAGCATTGCTGTTTTAATATCCAACTCTTCTTTTAAAAAGTTTAAAATGGCATCCACAGTCTAGCTATGGAATAAAAAGAAATTTTCAGTAGATTTTTTTTAATTTGGTTTATATATTGAGATGCATTAGGTACCTTTTGTGCACCCAGGATAATAAGGTATGGGATGTGCAGGTACATACTTCTGGAGAGTTCGATTTTGGTAATAGTTTTATTTTGAGTATTTTTAGCTCTTCTTAGAGCATAGTGACCAAATTTTGTTCAATGTAAAACGGTAGATCTTCATTCAATATGGAAATTTAGTACTTTGTCGTTTGTCTATATGTTCTGCCTTGGGAGAGAATCAATGTGGAGTTGATCAGTTACCCTTGACTTGCTAGATGGCATGAATTTCTCAGAAACTCAATTAGTCATCTATATAACAAACAAATGCCAAAAAATTGAATGTGTTATCCATTGCACAATATTCATGCTGTTGTGCAAGCTAATAATAATAAAGCTGTCATCTTTTTTCCTCATAGCTTTTTGTGTTTTGTGGGTTGGAAACAGGATTCCTTTAGTCTTAGTCTTGTGATCATGGAACTGACCAACAAGTTTTATATGTGCTTTACCCCACCCCCTTCCCTTTCACTTTTGATCTCTGCCCCGGCATTTTCCTACCTGGCCATGGCTAGAGAAAACTGACCTCTATCTAGATAAAATTGTTATTATATACAAAGTTAGTGTCTAGTTCTAGATCTGAGGATTTTACAGAGAAACAAACCTTAATTCCTTATAACACTTTTCATGCTACAGGATAGTGGTTTAAGTAAAGAGATACATGAGTTTGTATGCATTGTAGTGCTGCCCAAGTGTGCGTTGAACTTAAGTAGTATTTATATTCATAAGCAAATAGGAAGGTTGCTTGTTGCAATAGATAAGATACTGCTATGGAAACAACCACATTTATCACATATAACACAAACCACTTCAGATTTCTGCTATGAAGAACTGATTCACTTCATTTTCATATTGCACTAAGCTGTAGTTTGCTTATCCACATTTTGTTAAATGAATCACTGTTAGCTAGGTTCATCCATTACTAAGAAATATACTAAGTTTCATAAACTACAATGGGTTCACACAGCACACTGTGATTTAATGTTTTTTGTTTGACTTTGGGGGTAGCATATTAGATGAATTGAATAATTAGATTTTGGAGTAACCTTTTAAAGCGGGAAGGATAGATTTTTTAAAGCTGCTCATAAGTAGGTGTTTTCATTCCTATAACCCCAAAACTGGTGGCAGCAACTAGATAACCTTAGAACTTTTTTAAAAAACTAAGCAATAGTGGATCTAATTGTATTTGGATAAAAATCACTAGTAAATCTCAAGACTCTAGGTTAGTTTGTAAAATCAGAAAAACAACCCAGAAGAAGAAAATACCAAGAAAATTATTTATCCGTGTAGTCACCAGAAGTCAAGCTTATGCATTTATTTTTTTCCTCTAGGTTTTAATGGTTTTTTTTCCTCAAAGGAATTACAGGGAATCGTAACCATGTTAATCAGAGTTATTTGGATTGGAGTGTTGTTAGATTGCATTAGATGATCTCCCAAAGCTTGGTGGGAGGAAAACAAGCAAATGTTTGTAAGTTATTCTACCACCCCCATTTTGGAAATATAAATTCCAGCTGTTAAAATCAAAACAATTTTAGTTCTGTGTAGGCTAAATTTTGATAATTGGCTATTCATCTAAGGAAAAAAAGATATGATTGTGTTTAATATTATACACCCATTTAGTTCAGTTTTTTTTATTGTACAGTCACTGACTTATTCAGACCATTTCTTTATCTATTATATTTAGTAAGGTCTTTAAGGAAAGTTTGTTCTGACTTAGGATAAATTTTACTTGTGACATCTAGATTTTCTTTATGCTGCCTATTAACAGGGCCATCTTAATTTTCTCCCTTACTCTTTAGAATCTTCAGACCTCACTAGTAGTTTTTATTTATATTTTATTTTATTTTATTTATTTTATTATTTTATTTTATTTTATTTTATTATTTTATTTTATTATTTTATTTTATTTTATTTTATTTTATTTTTTATTTTATTATTTTATTTTATTTTATTTTATTTATTTTATTATTTTATTTTATTTTATTATTTTATTTTATTTTTTAATTATTTTATTTTATTTTATTTTATTTTATTTTAATGCTGCCTTTCAGTCTGGAGGCCCAAGGTAATGGACATAGTGCTCCTTCTCCTTATTTTACCATACAGCTACCATTTGATGAGGTAGACTTGGCTGAAATAGGACAGTTTAATAGGGTTGTGCTTAGTGACAAAGCATATGCTCTGCCTGCTGAAGATCTAAAGTTGTATTCCAGGGGTGGGTGAAAAAATGTGATCCACCCACTACTCTCTTCTCTTCTAAAGTGTCAGAGTGCACAAGTGAATAGAGCTGAATATCTTCCTTTCCCCCTTATTTGGCTTATGTCAGAGGAGTTAAGAATTTGGCTAGATGATTTGGGGCCAGTCACTTTCTTTTAGCTCAGCCTTACCTCACAGGTGAAAATAGAAGCAAAAGCATCACGTACACTGCCTTGAATTGCACAAAGGCCTAGACCTCTGTCAAGGATGATTGACGCCTTTTCTTCCTTTTCTTTGTTCCTATCCAGGTTTTTTTCTCTGACATTATTGTTCCTTTGTTTTGTATTACTTTTGGGCCTTTTGTATTGTTCCATGTTTTAAATGTTTTTAGCAACTTGTAAGCTGCCCAGAGTCATTGGGAGTTATGCAGCATATAACTTTAATTGATAGGGATTAAACTGAATAAAATAATATTTTTTTAAAAAGTCAAGTGCAGCCCTCAGGCCAACAGATGATAGCTTTTGCTCTCCCAAAACTACAGATAGTCCTCAACGTACAACCACAATTGGGAGCAGAATTTCCATCTTAAGTTGTTGCGGTTGTTAAGTCGGGTCACATCTAATTTTACAATAGTTTTTAAGGGGGTCATTAAGTAAATCCAGCTTCCCCCATGTGTTATTTGTACACCACCCGGAACTCCTCTGTGAGGGAGATAGCTGTTTCTAAATGTAATTAATAAAAATGTGTGTTTTTTTGCCAGAAATTGGCAAAAAGGTCCCAAATTGCAGAGATGTGACTGTGGGCTGCTACAACCTCTAAATGTGAACCAGTTGCCAAGCATATGAATTGCGACCGTGGAGGTGGTATGCTGGTTATAATTGCAAAGGGGTCATAACTTTGAACTGTTGTTAAACGAATAGTCATAAGTCGAAGACTACCTGCTTTCCTTTGCTAAAGTATTCCACTAGTTAATAAGAATTTGTTTCCCTCTATCTCTCTTTCAGCCTTGCTCTTACAAGCAGCAAGAAGAGGGTGCCTAGACTTGTTCCTGATAAATTAGGTTCCTTCGTGGAAAAATTCATGTATGTTTTGGTACAGGTAGCCAACGTTACAAAGGCGCTTTAAAAAGTGATTTATGAAGGTTTTTCCACACTTATGACCAGTTCAGCATCCTCATGGTCACATGACCAAAATTTAGATGCATGCAATATTTATGATGGTTGCGGTGTCCCGGGGTCATGTGATCACCTTTTGTGACCCATTGCTTTTGTAAGCAAAATCAATGGGGAAGCCAGATTCACTTTACAGCTGTGTTATTAACTTAACAACCACAATGATTCATTTAATTGTGGCAAGAAAAGTCCTAAAATGGGGCAAAACAAATGTCTCCCTTAGCAACAGAAACTTTGGGCTCAATTATGGTCGTAAGCCGAGGACTACTTGTACTGTGGTATGCTTAGTATATGAACTTCCACTTGGAAAAACTGTTCTTGGAAACACCTCAAATTTGCATGTTAAGGTTTTCAGTTCTTGAACGTTCCAAATTTTAAATACTAGTAGCAATTTGAGATAATTCTGCTTATCTCAGACTGAAGATATCTGCAGGATATGGTCAAAAAAGTTAAGTTGATCACTGCTTGAACTGGTTTTTTTTTATGTCCATCAAACTTCAAATGCACTACTGCAGCTACCATCTTGACTTTTGTTTTAAATCATTTTCTTCTCCCGCATCAACCAGCTCCGTTTAGTAAGTCCGTTCTGGTTTAGTGTGAACAGAAGAATCGTACAAATTCTGCAATGGCTCTGAACAGTATCCCAGGTCTAACCTATACAGAGGATTTAAAGAATAGATGTTCTTGAACTGAAAAGGTATTTTTGCTAGAGCCTGATTGTTGGTTGGAATATACAACATTCCTAAGCCTTTAGACCATATTTACACTCAGAACTGTTTTCTTCCCTTTCTTCTTTCCTTTTCAATAATAACAATATTAGTGAGGTGTGTGTGTGTGTATTCAATAAAAACATAGAAAAACGAACACCAGGATAAAAATAAACAAGACCGTTTAATATAAACAAGCTTGTAAGTAAAAGAGTTACTGAACTTTTGTCGGCCAGACTGCCAACGTCATCAAAGTTGGAATGCTAGGTGATTAGTGAGCTTGCCTATATAGCTTCTTGTCTCTGCGCCTGGCTTCTCGAGCGCGTCATCGGCCCATTGATTGTGTTAATCTGCAACGTGCTAAGTTGATTTGCATCCGGCACCCTGCAATTACATTGGGGAAACAGCTAAAAGGCTCAGGACTAGGGTCCATGAACATGAACTGGCAATTAAAAGGCAAGAGCAGCGCTCACAAGTGTGGGCCCACATGGCCAACCTGGACCACACATTCGATCTGGAAAACGCATAGGCCATATCCCGTGAGACCACTAAGAGTGGCCGCCTTCTTAAAGAAGTCTGGCTTTCGGATGAGAATTCCATCAACTGGCATATAGACCTCCTACCGGCGTGCCAGACTCTTAGAAGGTGGGAGAGACAATGTTGCAATCCACAGAGCAGATGGCCAATCCCACAGGGTGCAAAAGCAGGACCATGGCTTTACAAATGGGGAAGCTGCGATCCCTAGGGAGGATAGCGAACCGGCAAAAGGGGAGGGGGGCCAGGGGACACCACAATGAGATAGCAACCGGCAAGATTGGAGCAACAGGGCTACAGTGAGGTGGCAATAGCTGCTATGGGAGGAGACGACTAACAATGTGTCAAGATCGGATGTTGGAAACGGACGCGCGGAAGCGGCTCGGAAGGAGAGACAAAAAGGGGGGGAATAGGGAGCAGGAACATCCGAACAGCTGCTCTTCGCAGGATTGGGGAGAGGGAGCTATGGACGAAACAACGGTGGCCTTAGGGGAGGATGACAGCCCTACAGGGCATTTGAAATGCAGATTGAGAGATCGCTCCAAAATGAGAGGGGAGAGAGATAAGGAGCAGAGACAGCTTGATAGCTGCCCCCCAGGCGCCCGCACGCGCGCTAGAAAAAGCAATGGAGGATCTGAACATAACTATCGGGTCCACCAACAGGCTGCCGGATGCAAATCAATTTAGCACGTTGCAGATTAACACAATCAATGGGCCGATGACGTGCTCGAGAAGCCGGGCGCAGAGACAGGCAGCTATATAGGCAAGCTCCCTAATCATCTAGCATTCCAACTCTGATGACGTCAGTAGTTTGGCTGACGAAAGCTCAGTAACTCTTTTACTTACAGGCTTGTTTATATTAAACGGTCCTGTTTATTTTTATCCTGGTGTTCGTTTTTCTATGTTTTTATTGATAATGTGTATACCCAGGATTCACATATATATTAATTATACAGTTACATATACATAAATGTGTATGCCACCTATATTGTTAAAAGCATTTAAAAACAGGGAAACATACAAGGACAATACAAAAGAATGAAAAGAGATGGCAGAGAAAACAAACTTGGATGGGAGCAACGTAAAGGAAGAAGAGGTGCATGAATCGTCCTTGCCAAAGGACTAAGCAAATAGTCATATCTTCACGGCCCTTTGAAATACCAGTGAGGTGAGGGCTATTCAAATCTTGTGGGGGAGACCTTCATTCCGGAGGGCAGCACTGCATGCTTCCGGAGTTCAATAGATGGCATTATTTAATCAATGAAACCCAGAGCTCACCAACCCTGCCAAATCAAATTGGCTAGGCAGATACAGTGGGAGACAGGTGGCCCCTTGTGTAACAGGCCCTATGCCATGTAGGGCTTTATCGGTAGCAATCAGAACCTTGAATTACACCTGGAAGCAAACTTGCAATCGGTGCAGCTCAGAAAGCAGCAGAGGGATTATGTGGGCATACCTTGGTATGCCCATTGCTGCCTGCCCTGCTGCATTCTGGACCAGCTGAAGCCTTTTGTATTCAGATCCAAAGAACTGCTTCCTCTTTAGAGTGAATCGTTGTTGGATTTTCATAACCAAACCAAATCATGGTTTGCAATTCCAGTCTGAAGGTCATGTACAAACTATAGCTTGTTGATTCAAATGTTAATAGGAAACTAAAATTGGAGCTAAAAGGGAAATGACTGATGGAATCTGGTTTCAAGGACTGGATTGCATATGTCCCAGCCCTTAATTTGGGGTAGATTAATGAGGTGGATATACTAGGATTCAGACATTAAGAGTTCAAATTTTCTCTTTTGTTACAACTGCCCTATTTGGTTGGTTTCAACAGACTTCCTGTCACCATGAAATGGGATGCCTGAAGTCAGTTGATATTTGTGCAGCTTTCCTTTTCCTTCCTGATCTTATTCACTGTTCAATCTAGGAGGTGTGGCACTTTCTCTCCCTCAGTTTTACAGCATAGTCTGGGCTGGTCTTGCAAAAGTTGAAATTGCATAGGAGAGCAAAGATCTGCAACTTGGGCCACATTTCTGTACACTACATATACCTTTACATTTTAGAAGATCAAGTAGAGCACTGCTGACTAACCTGCAGTCTGTGAGGCACAAATGGAGATGTCCATACAGAAATGGAGGCCAGTAGCACCGTATTGCCTGTTCTTATATTAGACAATATTGCTCTAGATCAGGGGTGTCAAACTCGCAATGTCACGTGATGTGTCGCGATGTATCGCAACTTTTTTGCCATTGCTGGTAATGGGGTGGCTGCAGTTTCGCTATGATGCATCTGGCCTGCGGGCCGGCAATTTGACACCCCTGCTCTAGATGGACCGGTAGCTAGATTAGATATGAAAGGAGCTGTAGAAGGTTATAGAAGGCCTTCTTTCCTTAAAGACTTTCTGTGCCTTCTATAAATATGCAAGAGATAAGAGCTGGAGTTGGGGAAAATGTCGTGATATGGAATAATTTTAAAGGAACAATTTATTTTGTCTAGACACGTTGATGCTTCTGTTCCACAGATCTGTACTCCTAGAACTGCCAGATAGATTGTTGATCATTCTCAGAAGCAGATCATGTTCTGTTCTTAAACCTCTTCCCACAGGGCTGATTCAATTTACTTTTTGCCAAGCTTCAAAGCTACATTTTCTATATTCTGGTTCTGCTTAATACATTTTGAATTAATTTTATTCAAGTGTTGTGATTTGATTACATTTTAATTTGATAATTGGTATTCATCGGTGTTTTGTGACTCTTTTACTGGAGATTCTTAGGCGGGCAGAAAAAACAAATACAGGTCTCAAAAAAAAATCTTTGGTGGTATTTGCACCACCCTGAAACTTTTATATTTTTTTATTGTTGTTCTGCTTTGCTCAAGTAGACAAACCTGTTTGGGGAGTTTGCAGAAGTTTAAGAATTTGATTCCTGTTTCCTTCTAGTGCTATAAACACTGGATAGCAATCTCTATTGTCATAAGTGATATTTAATCCTGTACCAAAGATAACATGCCACAAAAAAATCTTCTTTGGTCTGACTTTTTTTTTTAAAATAGTGATAATCAGTAGCTTGCTATACTTACACAATACATTTAACTTGGTTCCTGAGTTAACACATTTTTTTTTAAAAAATGATACACTGAACCCTAAAGTATTTCAAATAGGCTAGATTAACATAACATGCTAAGACACAAAAAATTAACCATGCTAAAACTAACCTAGCTTCCTGCATTGTGCTAATGTGGCAGTTAGATTTGTAACTAATCTGGTTGCGTGTGCTGTACAAGCACATCCAATTTATTACTGTGGTGTGATTTAATACATACACATACACGGTACGTAATTTCACTTAAAGGAGGATACATTAAGAGTACGGTATATTCAAGCATATGTTGTTATGTCTCATGTATATCATAAAATGTAAAATCCCAAACAAGCCTGTTTCTTGATTGGATGCTTCCAGAAGATAGGAAGCTATAGTACTTTCTTTTCCCAATTAGTCTTTTTTTCAAGTGAGTACATATGTCCATTTTTTCTAATCTCATAAATAATATAATGGAGGAGGTGGGTCACTGTTTCATATGCGTATTCTCCCGAGCTCACAATTGAAGCCGTAATTCTCTCCATGCTGATGTTGACTTCTGTTGAATCAACAGCTT
This sequence comes from Protobothrops mucrosquamatus, assembly GCF_001527695.2. NCBI lineage: Eukaryota > Metazoa > Chordata > Lepidosauria > Squamata > Viperidae > Protobothrops > Protobothrops mucrosquamatus. The sequence goes on along the minus strand of NW_015387772.1, from coordinate 19,987 downwards.
CCATTCCCATTTATCTTTTTTTGTGAAATACGGCATTCTTATTAGTGGTAACTTTGGTTCAATAAACTAGGGACCTACATGCATTATGTTAGAACCCTCTTTTTCTCCGTCTTTTTTTTTTAAAGGAATAAGTAGTCTTTCATCCAGTTTATTTTCCCCGCAAATCCATCTCTGTTTCATTTTCCCCACCATTTGATGCTGACAGATTTATTTATTTATTTATTTATCACTAACTTCTATGCCGCCCTTCTCCCCACGGGACTCAGGGCGGCTCACAGCATGTTAAAAAACAACACAAAAAACATTTCCCCTATAAAACCAATTAAAAATCAAATATATTAATGGCTGTGTCATTATTAAAATCTTTAAAAAATTTTCCCTATTTAAAATTCACCCTCCACTCACTTTCTATTTCTGCCAAATTGTGTCACTTCAAAGAGATTACAGGTAGTCCTCGACTTAATAACAGTTCGATTAGTGACTGTTTGAAGTTACAACGGCACTGAAAAAAGTGGCTTATGACCATTTTCCTCATTTGTAACTGCTGCAGCATCCCCGTGGTCACGTGATTTACATTCGGATGCTTGACAACTGGTTCATCTTTATGACAGTTGCAGTGTCCTGGGATCCTGTGATCATCTTTTGCAACTTTCTGACAAGCAAAGTCAATGGGGAAGCCAGATTCACTTAACAACTGTGTTACTAATTTAACAACTGCAGTGATTCACTCAATAAATGTGACAAGAAAAATCGTAAAATGGGGCAAAACTCACTTAACCAATTTCTCACTTAGCAACATAATTCCGGGCTCAGTTGTGGTCGTGAGTTGAGGACGACCTGTAGTGTTTGTTTTTGGCTTAGGTGGGTCATCCAAGGGACTTTTACTTAAATGTTTTCCAATAGCTATCAAGATTTTCTAGGAGCTTGCTAAGCATTAATGCCCTCTTCTAATACATGGTCATACTATAACAGTGATGGCAAACCTTTTAGAGACCGAGTGCCCAAAAACTGGCCCCGCCCCCATTCCACCCCCTGCCCCGCCCCCGCTCTGCCCCCACCCCACCTGCCTGCAGGGCCCGCCGCAGATCGCCCAGGCAGCCCAGCAGCGCCATGGTGGCCATGCCCTCTGCCCGCGCCCTGCAACATCAACTGTGCGTGATGGGGCATGAGGGCAGAGTCTTGTCTACACTTCCTGGCTGCCATGTCCTTGGCTGCGCTGCTCTGCATGGGCCACGCTCAGGGGTGACTCTCCTCCGGGGGACTGCTGGTGAGGAGGGGGTCACGGGGGGAGGCAAGGCTGGGGCAACGGCATGTGTGCCCACAGAGAGGGCTCCGAGTGCCGCCTCTGGCACCCGTGCCATAGGTTCGCCACCACTGTACTATAAGAACTACAGCCTTTTTATACGGGATTCTCCTACCAGTGTTATACAGGGTAGCCCCTTGGCTAATCTTTTACCTTGATCCCACATTATAGTCTGGACCTCTTTTTCTCAGTGGGATGAACTTTGCCATAGGTAATCCTTCCTTGGGTCACGTTATGAGCATTAGTCATTCCTCCAGGTAGCACTCATGGTCTCGTGATAAAGTACAACTAATTCTTCACTTCCGACTGAAATTCTTGGAGCGGTCACGTATGAATAGCACATGTTCTGTTGGTAATAAGAGACCTCATAACTCATCTTGGGATGCATTAAGTCATTCTTAGACTTGAAGGTATTCAGAAGCTATGTGAGGTCTTGGATGCTATGCCAGCAACAGGCATTCGTTTTTCTGTTCCAGTCAAAGTCCATTTAGCTATATCCACCTCTCTTCTTTTAATCAAGAAGCTTGTATATCTTTATGTCTTTAGGTTTCGAGTAACATTTAAAGATAAGTTCTGGTTAGTGAACTATATGTACAAGCATAGCTTGTTTTCCTTTATTTCTCTCTCTCTCTCTCTCTCTTTCTCTCTCTCTCCCCCCCCCCACTTTCCCTCCCTTTGAGCAGTTTGTTTTGTCTTGTCTTGAAAAGGAGGGCCAAGGCCAGTTGTGAGAGGCAGATCTGTTGTAACTGCTGAAGTCTGTGAAGTCTCTGTTTAGGCAACGTTTTTCCAAACACCCTTTCCGAGAATGGAGCCTGTCACCGCTTTCTCTCTCCTAGCTCCAGCTGGGTAACTGTACAGAATCCATAATCGCTGCTAGCAGTGTAGAAAATGAAAAGGCTATGAAAGATACAAAAGGCTGCTGGTTTCCCTTTCCCCCCCCCCCTCTAGCAGTCCAAACTGGCTTCCTGTTTGCTTAATAGCTTGTTGCTGATAGACCTGCCATAAATACCAGGGATACTAGATAGTTTTATCTTGTAAATTGTTCCGAAGGTGGCTGTTACCAGGAGTATGGTGTGTATACTCCTGTAAGTGGTGCTCCTGCTAGCTGTGGGTGTCAATCAGGCTGATGTAGCAGAATTCCCTCCACCAATTTAGTGTATAGTAAAATTGATATTATAAAGATAGTGATAATAGTAATTGTAGTTATAATAACAACGGTGGCAAAAGTAAGCAAAGATAGTACCAATAGCGATAGGCACCTTGACTACATTTAGAACACCACTTGAACACCAACAGCGTTTAACCGATCTGTCGCAAAAGACAACTTTACTTTGAACAGCTCACATCCTGTGACAGTATCTTTAATATTATTAAACAACAACATCTATCTGCCTATACCAGGTCCCTGGGGAGGACTTGTTAGGGCAGGGGTGTCCAAACTTTTTTCAAAGAGGGCCAGATTGGATGAAGTGAACGTGCTGGAGGGCCGAACATTTTTCCAAACATTCTTTGAACCATTACAATTAAATGCAAATGAATTATTGTATGCCTCTTTCCTCTCCCTCTCTTTCCTCTTTCTCTCTCTCTCTCTTTCCTTTCCCTTTCCTCTCCCCTCTCT
>NW_015387772.1:0-15783 GCF_001527695.2 Protobothrops mucrosquamatus | reverse complement strand
TTCCCCGCATGGCTCCCCAGCCACGTGCGCCTGGGACGGGGCCAGCCCGGGAAAGGGACTTCCTGGCCGCCCTTCTCCCAGGGGGCGGGACACCCGGGCGCAGGGCCAATGAGGAGCCCTGCGAGGGGGCAAGTCCCATGAGAGAGAGAGAGAGAGAGACAGAAGTGCAAGTGCCTCTCTCTCTCTCTCTCTCTCTCTCATGGGACTTGCCGGAGGGCCGTGGGAGGGCCGCATTTACATACCGCAGGGAGGGCTGTTCGAGGGCCGGATTAAACCGGGCCGCGGGCCGCAAATGGCCCGCGGGCCGGACTTTGGACATGCCTGTGTTAGGGGGATAAAAATGCCAAATCCAGTCTAAAAATCTGGCTGACTGTGGGACAAGCCATAATAATAATAAGAATAATAGCACACCAACTCCTCAATAGCTTGAGATCCTAAAGCCCATTGAGGCTTTTAAATGGTTTTAGAGGCCTTCCCCAATGAGAAGAAGCCAAGGACGACTGAGGCAGTGTGTTCCCCAGTTGTTTGGAGTAAGCAGGCAGAATCATTCTTCGTATGGTGGACCCTGCTATTTCCCTGTGCTTTTCCATACAGGACTTTATAGATAATTACCAGTGCTTTGAATTCAGCCCAGATACCTATTGGTTGCCACTGTGGCAACCCCAAGATAGGAATAATTCAGCAGTAACATGGTTTCCTGGTCAGCTCGCTGGCTTTCATATTCTGTACCAGTTGCCTCTTCTGAGTGTCTTCAAAGGCAGCCTTATGGAGTGATAGAAAAAAACAATGTCAGCAGCTACAAATGTGCAGATAAGAAAACTAGCAGACCGGAAGAATAAGAGATTGACAAGCAGTAATGCCTGGATTAAGACTGACCAGACCCCAAAAAGCTAGTTTCTAGGCCAGGTTTAGATAGCCGTTGCCTCAGTCTTATTAGTGTAGCCTTTCCTAGCCTGGTGCCCCACATCATGCTTACAAGTATAAGTAATAGGAAGCTTTTGATGTTTATTGAATGATATATTTTAAGTTCTTGGTTTTAACAGAAGCCGTAACAAAGCTTCATCATTCTATCCTAAATTAGGGTTAGTAGAATCCTTAATTATATTGCAGCTTAGATGTAGACTTGTGTAAAAGTCATCCCAGAATATGGCTTTTGAATGCATTTGTTTATATTTCTCAACTGCCTTGCAGATAACCCCAATCTTGACTTCCTGTCTTCCGTGAATGTGGTTTGAATTGATAGATTTTCTTTCCACTGTAAAAACAAATTGAAATATATTTTGAAGTTACTCTAAATTAGGAGGGTCAAACTCCCAGGACAAAACTGCACCCACCCCATTGCCGGCAATGGGAAAAAAGTTCTGATACGTTGCGCGCGATGTCACGTGATGTTGCGAGTTTGACATGTCTGCTCTAAATGAATAGTTAATAAATTTCATAGCTGTTTAAGTTGGTCTCAGCTAATCAGATACTTTGTTGAACTGAGCTAGGTACCCTGACAAAGATACGTCATACAGCACCGTAATCTCTTGACTACTTTTTCCAAGCTTTCACCATATTATTTTCACCTATTTCTGCCATCATAAATATTACAGATTTTCTTTTAGTAAAAACTACAATTTTCAAATCGGCTAATGTTGCATCAGGTATCTGCTATTCCAGCAGTGTCATGGGGATGAAGATTCATTAATTTAGTAAATAAGTTTATATAAGCACCCAACTACACACAGTGGCTCCAGGTAGCGTACAACATTAAAAGTCCACAGGGTTTTTTTTTTTTAAAAAAATCACAATTATATTCTCCCCTCTCCGTGGTAACAACATCTCCTAATGGGGTCCCCAAGCCCACTGACAAAACTAGGTATTCAAGGCCTTGCAGAAAAGCAACAGGGCAGGTGCCATCTTATCTGTGGGGAAATGATGTTCCAAAGGGAGGGAGCCATGACAGAGAAGGCCCTTTTCCTAGGTCCCACCAGATGTAGGTCCTTGCTGGTTGGAACCTGCAACATATTCTGCCTTCCTGCTCTGGTGGACTAGGAAGATGTAATTGGGGAGAGGTGATCTGTCAAATAACCTGGAGACAAGCCATCTAACATTCAGTTAGAATTTTCTTTCCAAATTAGTTATTGCTTCCAATAGCTGTACATTTCAGATTAGGAAGTGGTTGAGATGTGTTTGATTAGGAAGTTTTCATCTATTAGATTATTACAGTCAAAGAGTTCACTGTAAAAAGGAGTTAAAACTGTTACTAATTTCAAATGCAGAAGTTCTACATCTATGCTTTAAAGTGCTGGTTTAATAGTGGGAACAAGTTACTTGAAAGACCGTGCTTTCCAATATATTATCAAAATCTTCAAATAGAGTTTATTTACAGCATTTTGAGGCTCTTGAGATGTTGGATTTCAACTTGCATAATTCTCAATCAGAATAGAGCTGGACGGGACCTTAGGGGTCTTCTAGTCCAACCCTCTGCTCCAGCAGGAGACCCTATATCCTAATCAGACAGGTGGCTGTCCAGTCTTTTCTTAAAAACCTCCAGTGATGAAGCACCTATAACAGTGATGGCGAATCTTTTAGAGACCGAGTGCCCAAACTGCAACCCAAAACCCACTTATGCATCGTCGGATGCTGGGTGGGTGTGGCCCATAGGGTGGTGTGGCCCATAGGGTGGTGTGGCCCATTGGCTGAGCGTGGCTGCGGTGGTAACAGCAGACTGGGTAGGACTAAAAAGTTCAATCAATCAATTCCAACTTTGTGAGATTCCCCCCGAGAAGTTGAAATTGACTGATTGATTGAACCTTTTTTTTTTTTTTTTGCACACGGCAGAGGCGTAAAGTGAAAAGGTTTTTATAAAACCCAGCTGAAGGCCTAGGACTGGGGCGACGGCGCGCATGCCCACAGAGAGGGCTCTGAGTGCCGCTTCTGGCACCTGTGCCATAGGTTCGCCACCACTGACCTATAACTTCTGGGGGCAAGCTGTTCCTCTGGTTAATTATCCTCACCGTTAGGAAATTTCTCCTTAATTCCAGGGAGCTTTGATTAGCCTACAGGTGCTTTGGAAAATAAGATGATCCAAGGCCTGGAGACTAAAACATATGAAGAAAGGCTGCAGGACTTGGGTTTGGCTAGTCTAAAGAAAAAAAGAAATAGGAGTGACATGATAGCAGTATTCCAGTATTTGAGAGGCTGCCACAAAGAAGAGGGGGTCAAATTATTCTCCAGAACACCAGAGGGCAGGACAAGAAACAATGGTTGGAAATTGATCAAAGAGAGAAGCAACCTGGAATTAAGAAGAAAGTTCCTATCAGTGAGGACAATTAACCAGTGGAACAGCTTGCCTTCAGAAATCTTGGGTGCTCCATCACTGGAGGTTTTTAAGAAGAGACTGGACAGTCACTTGTCTGAGATGGTATAGGTCAGTGATGGTGAACCTTTTAGAGATCGAGTGCCCAAAAACTGGCCCCGCCCCCACTCTGCCCCATCCCCCTGTCCCCCTGCCCACAGGGCCACTCACCACCTCCACGGCCCGCCGCAGATCGCCCAGGCAGCCCAGCAGTGCTATGGCGGCCACACCCTCTGCTCGCACTCTGCAGCATCAACTGCATGATGGGGTGTGAGGGCAGAATCTTGTCTATGCTGCCTGGCTGCCATGTCCTTGGCTGCGCTGCTCCATGTGGGCCACGCTCGAGGGGGGCTGCTGGAGAGGAGGGGGCTGCGGGGGGAGGCAAGGCTGGGGCAATGACACGTGTGCCCACAGAGAGGGCTCCGAGTGCCGCTTTTGGCACCCGTGCCATAGGTTCACCACCACTGGTATAGGTTCTGCTGCTTGAGTGGGGAGCTGGACTAGAAGACCTCCAAGGTCCTTTCCAGTTCTATTCTATTCTTTGTGGCAGCCCCTCACATACTGGAATACTACTATCATGTCATCTCTAGTTTTTCTTTTCTCTAGACTGTCCATACCCAATTCCTGCAACTGTTCATCATATGTTTTTGTCTCTAGGCCCTTAATCATCGTAGTTGGTCATCTTTGCACTTTTTCCAAAGTCTCAGCATCTGTTTTGTAATGTGGTGACCAAAACTGGATGTGCAGTATTCCAGGTGTGGTCTCACTAAGGATTTATAAAGTGGTACTAATACTTCACGCGATTTTGATTCTATGCCTCTGTTTATAGAACCAAGGATTGTGTTAGCTTTTTTGGCTGCTGCTGCACATTGCTATCTTATATTTAAGTGATGGTCCACTAGGACTCCAAGGTCCCTCTCACAGTTACTCTTTTTCAGCCAGGTTTTGCCTAATCTGTACTTGTATCTTTGATTTTTCCTGCAAAGTAAAACCTTGCTTTTCTCCACATTAAATTTCATGTTGTTGGATAGCGTCCATTGTTCAAGCCTGTCAGGATTTTTTCTGGATCCTGAACTTGTCTTCTGGGCTATTGGCTATTCCTGCCAGTTTAGTATCATCTGCAAATTTGATGTCTTCCCCTTCTATTCCCTCACCTAAGTCATTTATGAAGATATTGAAAAGTACTGGACCTAAGACGGAGTCTTGTGGTACCCCATTGCTTACTTCTCTCCATATGGCTGTAGTACCATTAAGGACTACTCATTGAGTACAATTTGTCAGCCAGTTACAAATCCATCTGGTGGTGATGCTGTCTATCCCACACTTACGGTCTACTTTGTCGAATGCCTTGCTGAACTCTAAGTATACTATGTCCACAGCATTTCACTGGTCTACTAATTTTGTCAAAGAATGAAATAAGATTGGTTTGGTATAATCTGTTTTTAACCAACCTGTGCTGGCTACTAGTTATAACTTTGCTTCTAGATGTTCACAGATTTGTTTTTTGATTATTATTTTTTCAGTATCTTCACAGATATTGATGTTAGGATGATTGGTCTATAGTTTCTTGGGTCTGCTTTTTTTCTTTTCTTTTTTGAAGATGGGAACCATAGCAGCTCTTTTCCAATCCTCCAGTTCCCCAGTGCTCCAGGGTTTTTTAAAGATATGGCATAATGGTTCTGAGATAACATCTGCCAGCTCCTTCAGAACACTGGGATGTAATCCATCAGGTCCCAGTGATTTATATTTATCAAGATCAGACAAGTGTTATCTTACCATTTTCTTGCTTATTTTAATTTTTATTTCTAGTCTGTCTTTTACAGTTAAGTTTTTGATAGGTTGGGCTATAGTTTCTTTTTGCGTGAAGATTGATGCAAAGAATGAGTTAAGCAGCTTTGCTTTCTCTCTACTGCCTGTTACTTCCTTGCCATCTTCTCTCTTAAGTGAACTGACTGCTTCCTTGACTTTTTTCTTGTTATTTATATGTTGAAAGAAACTTTTTAAATTATCTTTGACTTTTGTTGCAATTCTTTGTTCATTCTGAGCCTTTGCTTTCCTGACTTCATCTCTGCAGATTCAGGCTATCTGCTGATATTCTGCCTTAGTTATGTGTCCCTCTTTCCATTTTTTGTATTTATCCTTTATGTCTTTCAGTTTTTCAGAGAAGTCTTTGTGCATCCATGCTGGTTTCTTTTTGGATTTCTTGTTTTTCTTTTTCAGTGGTATTGTGTTGGACTGGGCTTTTATGATCAAATCAAATTTTTCAGAGTTTCTCACATTTCCTGAGTTGCTTTCCCTTTTAGGATTTGTATCCATAGAATTTTTCTTAGGCTCTCTCTGCGTTTGTTAAAATCAGCTTTTTTAAAGTTTAAGACACTGGTTGGATTATATTCTGTTGCTTGTGTAATGTTATATTATGTTGCTATTCTTTTCTGCATAATTAAAGACTATCTGGTTGGAATGGGGGAGTTTTAATCAACAGGTAAGACAGCATTAAGTTCAAAAAGGCTGTTTCAATCAAAGAAGTTAGCTTGTTTTCATCCCTATAAACATCTAGTTCAGCTTTTAAGTAAATCTTACCATTTTTCAAAATCTGTATTTTAATTCTGACTCACTGAGATTTAGTTTTGCATTTATGCTGATGTGTGATTTCACAACCATTTTTAATTTCTTATTTAAATATTTTAGCCTCTGAGAGTAATGTTTTTAATTATTATTGGGCAACAGACAAATGCCAAGGTAGGTGATAGCACTTGGCTAACCTTTTCTAGTCTCAGAAGTTAATCAGGTTCAGGCTTGGTTAGTGTTTGTACAAGAGACTCCCAGGGAATATCAGAGCTGCAGGCTAGACTAAGAAGTTGAAAACATCATAGAAAAGGGGGATACAAACCATTTTCCCACTGTTGTTAAGACAACTGGATGGATATTTCATCAGGTGTCAACCTGAATTCAAAGGAGATGTTATCTTCGTCACATGCATGCAATAATATTATATTCCCCAACACAGGGGCAGGACTTGTGATTAGCCCTTGGGTTTGTTGTTTTGGAATTATAGTCCAACTGTTTTGGAGAGCATCTGGTTATAGAAGGCTATTGCATACAATTTGGGTTTGTTTTTTGTTTTAAATATGCATTTCTATTTTAAAAATTGATGTGGCTATTAAGATGAATTTTGGAAGCCTAAGAACTACAGAATAAGATCAAGCAAAGCAAAATTTAGTGCTTTGTTCAATATCCCTTTTGTTCTTGGTGCCAGTTGTAAATCGTTGTCTGGTGGTTATGTGTTTGGATCTGCATGGAACTGCTTGCTAGTAATGGAGGAGAGTGGTAGACTGAATTGTTAATTTCCTGCTTGCTATGGTTACTATAGTTTCCCCACAGTTCTCCTGCATAACTTTTAACTTCTTAAGACCAGCAGTCTTAGCAGTTTGCTAAGGGTCTTGATCAACCTGTTTCAGCTTCCTGCCGTCCACAGGAGGAGAAGGAAGGCATTAAACCAGTGTTTCTCAACCTTGACAATTTTAAGGCATGTGGACTTCAACTCCCAGAATTCCACAGCCAGCATTGCTGGCTGTGGAATTCTGGGAGTTGAAGTCCACATGCCTTAAAATTGTCAAGGTTGAGAAACACTGCATTAAACACTTGCAAGGCCACAATAGCTACCTGATGCAGGTCAGTGTTCTGGTTTGTAGGTTACATGAAAGAAAGGTGAGGGAGGTTTTCACTATATTGCTGCTGTTACCAGGGATAGAATAAAGAGCCCAGTCAAGTTCAAGTGTAATCTTATGAGTCTTAATTCTGCTGGTGCTGTCATGAACTATGAGTAAAAAGGCAACAAGAATAACCTGTATTTGCTACCTGTGGGTTGTCTGCTGCCTGCTTGGAGCGGCTACTTCAGTCTCATTAAAATCTTCCATGTGCACTTCTGGAAGTTCTATGGTTTTATGCAAATCAGCGGAGAAATGATACCAGGAGGAAATGGGATATTTGAAAGCTAGAACTTTAAGCTGCCACCCAAAGTCTCCAGTTCTCCAAACATCCATAGCTGTGGAGCAACTTCCTCACTATCCTTTATAAGGGCTGGTGGAGTTTTTTTGAATCACATTTTTATTTTTCAAAATTCTGCTTTATCACATGCAGAGAGGACTGAATGTACCCTGCTTTGGCACAGATGTCTTCCTGCAGCCAAAGAAGGAAGCAGCTGTCTTCCTGGATTTAGGGTGACCCTCCTAGTCCTTTTACCCCATTAAGCTGTCAGGGAGGAACAGCAGAACGGGGACTTGTGTGACCCAGAAGATTAGGATAAAGCAGAAGAAAGAAAAGTGCAGAAAGGTGGAGAAAAGCACCTTTATTTTTCAGTGGTAGCATTGAGAATGGTGATAAAAAATACCAAGGCTGTGGGCACTAATTTGGAAAATATACTGTACAACATGGAATGTGGGCATTCCTTTAAGCGTAGCGATTTGAATATGTCTGCCTCTTTATAAAGAAATCTGCATTGGCTTTTCTAAAATTTGCACAATTAAAAGAGTTCATCTAGATATCATTTCTTGGATAAGTTATCGCTCCCAAGTGTCAAACCTTATGCTTTATGAGAACTATGTCTGCAGAGATTGATGCATGTTACTTTAGGGCAGTGGTGGCAAACCTATGGCATGGGTGCCAGAGGCGGCACTCAGAGCCCTCTCTGTGGGCACGCGCGCCGTCGCCCCAGTCCTAGGCCTTCAGCTGGGTTTTATAAAACCTTTTCACTTTAGGCCTCTGCCGCCGTGTACAAAAAAAAAAAAGGTTCAATCAATCAGTCAATTTCAACTTCTCACGGAAAAAAAAAGATCTTGCAAAGTTGGAATTGATTGATTGAACTTTTTAGTCCTACCCAGTCTGCCATTACCACCGTAGTCATGCCCACCCAATGGGCCACACCCACCTGGCACCCGATGATGCAAAAGTGGGTTTTGGGTTGCAGTTTGGGCACTTGGTCTCTAAAAGGTTCGCCATCAGTGCTTTAGGGCCTGGTTCACTTGTTGTCTTATGGCTAAACCACAATGAGATTTGTTTGTGTTGTGAAAATGCTGGGCTTGAGAGAGTCATGCCCAGGTTTATCCTAGTTGGGGAAACTCATTAGGTAGCATAAGGCCAATTTCCCATCCCAGCCTCTTCTTCTCGGTGGCTGTGGCAAAAAAAATCAAGAGAGATCCTCTGTATGTTCCTTTATAGGTAGTCCTCAACTTACAACATTTCATTTAGAAACCTTTCGAAGCTACAACAGCACTGAAAAAAATGACTTTTGGCCATTTTTCACACTTTAAACTATTGCAGCATCTTGATGGTCAGGTGATCAAAACTCAGACACTTGACAATTGACTCATATTTATTATGATGGTTGCCGTATCCCGAAGTCATGTGATCACTTTTTGTGACCTTCTGACAAGCAAAGTCAATGGGGAAGCCAGATTCATAACAGCCATGTTACTAACTTAACAACTGCAGTGATTTGCTTAACAACTGTAGCAAGATAGGTAATAAAATCAGGCAAAATTCATTTAAAAACTGTCTCGCTTAGCAACATAACTTTTGAATTCAATCATGATCGTAAGTCAAGGACTACCTGTATATTCCCAGAAGAAAGGCAGGATAATACTCTAGCAAATAATGTTTTGCTTGCCATGTTACCCAACCATTTTGGTTTGGCTTAGTTTGGTTTATATCAGGGGTTCCCAACCAGGGGTGCTCACACCCCCTGGGGGTGCGAGATGATATTCCAGGGGGTACGAAAACTTGGATTTTCAAAATTATAGTGTATGTGCATAATTCGTTGCCATTATTTCGAACTTTTGTAAGGGTGTGAGAATATATCAGAAGCGTTCTAGGGGTGCGGGGTATAGAAAAGGTTGGGAACCACTGGTTTATATCATGTTGTAGTTGAATCTACTCCTTGGTACTTATCAATGAATCATGGTGAAGCAAAATGTGGGTTACTTTAAATGTAAATTCATTTAGAATATAGGGATTGAATGATGAACTAAATTGAAACATTTAAAATTATTTCCATTTTATATGGTCAGGCATATAAACATTTAATTATCCATGTAAAAGTGACAGGCATGCACATAAAACACATATTACTGCCAGAAATTCTCTCCTTGTATCTTCTCTGGTTTCACTAAATTTCAATACTATAGACTATTCATCTTAACCAACCTTGGTTTGGCTATAAAAAAGACTAACCATGGTTTTTAAAAAGGCTGTTTCAACTGACTGGGTTTGCTCAACACATTAAGGTACAACATTTTGTAAACAAAAATACTTCAGTTCATATGTAAAACCAAACACTCATAAATTTTAGGGAGATATGAGTTTAAACATGCTTGGAGTAAACACATATCTGTCATCGACAAAATTTTTAAAAATAAAACAAAAAAATAAATAAATACATAAATTAAAAACAAAACAAAACTCAAAAGGTAGACTTCATAGTCCACTAGGACTTTTTCTGCCATCAGTTTTCTATGTTTTTATATATGAAATTGTTCTTAGCCTTAATCACAGTCACTAATGCAATACTCAACTTTTACTGGAGGGGAAATTTACACAAGACAGCAAAGTCTGGGGAAAGGGAGTACAGAAATTTGTGGTTCACCCTCCATTTTACAACCACAATTAAAAGGTGGCTCTAAATTGCAACTCCATCTCTCCAGCATTAGTCATGATATAAACACAGTATGAATTGCTACATACCGTACTTCATAAACAGGTAGTTCTATGACATCTGTGACATTTGTGGAGTTTTTAATATTTGCCAGAATAAATAAGTGCAAACCTACACAAAAAGGGGCCCTGTGGTTTTTCAATTTTATCTTATTTATTTGCAAAAAAATCAACAGCAACTAACATCTGTTTAAAGAACTAACTGATGAGTAATAAAGAGTAATGATCCTGTTAAAAATAGAAATGTTGGGCCAGCAAACAGACATAACCACAAATAATAACAGTCAGAGTGAATTAAAAATCTAGAAACAAAACAGATACCTATCACAAAATCTTGTGTAAAACTAAATAATTGGTTTTGATACTGATGGAAAATTAGTATTATTTAATATAAAATCATTAAAATTAATATTAGTATCCCACATATTGCTTTGGTAAGACCACACTTAGAATACTGTGTCCAATTCTGGTCACTGTGATTCAAAAAAGATGTTGAGATTCTAGAACGAGTGCAGAGAAGAGCAACAAAGATGATTAGGGGGCTGAAAGCCAAAACATGAAGAACGGTTGCAGGAATTGGGTATGTCTAGTCCAGGGGTAGGCAACCTTGGCTCTTTTATGACTCCTTGACTTCAGCTCCCAGAATTCCTGAGCCAGCATGGCTCAGCTTGGAAACCTCTCCTTTTCCCCTCAGCATGGCTGGCTCAGGAATTCCGGGAGTTGAAGTCCACAAGTCATAAAAGAGCCAAGGTTGCCTACCCCTGGCCTAGTCTAACAAAAAGAAGGAGTAGGGATAACATGATAGCAATCTTCCAATATTTGAGGGGTGGTCACAAAGGAAGAGGGGGACAACTCTATTCTCCAAAGAACCTGAGGGCCGAGACAAGAAATAACAGGTGAAAACTTATAGAGAGATCTCAACCTAAAACTAAGGAGAAATTTTCTGATAGTGAGAACAATTTATCAGTGGAATAGTTTGCCTTCAGAAGTTATGGATGCTTCATCACTAGAGGTATTCAAGAAGAAATTGGATAGCCATTTGTCCCGAATGGTATAGGGCAGTGGTGACGAATCTATGGCACGGGTGCCAGAGGCGGCACTCAGAGCCCTCTCTGTGGGCATGCGCGCCATCGCCCCAGTCCTAGGCCTTCAGCTGGGTTTTATAAAACCTTTTCGCTTTAGGCCTCCGTCACCATGTGCAAAAAAAAAAAAAAGGTTCAATCAGTCAATTTCAACTTCTTGCGGGAAAAAGAAAGATCTTGCAAAGTTGGAATTGATTGATTGAACTTTTTAGTCCCACCCAGTCGCCATTACCACAGCAGCCACGCCCACCCAATGGGCCACGCCCACCCAATTGGCAACACCCAGCCAATAGGCCACACCCACCCGGCACTCGACGATGCATAAGTGGGTTTTGAGTTGCAGTTTGGGCACTCAGTCTCTAAAAGGTTCGCCATCACTGGTATAGGGTCTCCTGCTTAAGCAGGGGGTTGGACTAGAAGATTTCCAAGGTCCCTTCCAACTCTGTTATTTTGTTGTTCTGTTAAAAGCAGTAATTTTTTTTAAAATATTGGAAACGATCAAAGAAAAGACTAGCATGTTCTTTCTTTGGTGGTCTTTTCATTTCCTACATCATCTTATGATAAGGACATTGACACACTGTATACACATTATCTAGTTCTGTGGAGTGATATATAAATCTTATGAATGAGTAAACAGATCTGTCAGGAGTGCAGATCGTCATGATTTACAAAAAGTTAATGTGACAAAAATCTAATACATTGCAGCTACCACAAAAGGTATCAAATATGATGATGATGATGATGATGATGGAAGGGAGCTTGGAGGTCATCTAATGTCCAACCCCTTGCTCAGGCAGGAAACCCTATACCATTTCAGACAAATGGTTGTCCATTCTCTTCTCAAAACGTCCAGTGTTGGAGCATTCACCGCTTCTGGAGGCAGGTTGTTCCACTGGTTAATTGTTCTAACTGTCAGGAAGTTTCTCCTTAGTTCTAGGTTACTTCTCTCCTTGATTAGTTTCCATCCATTGCTTCTTGTCCTGCCTTCAGGCGCTTTGGAGAATAGCTTGACTCCCTCTTCTTTGTGGCAGCCCCTGAGATATTGGAATACTGCTATCATGTCCCCCCTCGTCCTTCTCTTCATTAAATTAGACATACCCAATTCCAGAAACCGTTCCTTATATGTTTTAGCCTCCAGTCCTCTAATCATATTTGTTGCTCTTCTCTGTACCCTGTATTCTGTACTCTGTTCTCTGTACTATGGGAAACATAGATTTGATTCTGATAATACTAAGCTAGGATTTTAAAATTATGGTTTATTGATCAAGCCATAATGGTCTGGTTCACCCATAACACTAAACCATATAGTGATTAGATTTATACAGCAAACAAGCCAGGCTATATATGATCCAGACCAATATTATAACAAACTGTTATGGGTAACTACAACTTAACTGCCAAATATTTCAGCACATCTGCATCAGTAGGAAAGAATTATGTTTGCTTTCTATGTAACATAGTTTACACTAGAAAAACCTATGCCTGTAGTTTGCTTACATCGCATTCTCATATTTGTTTCTCTAGGCCAGAAATGTGCACAATGGCGAGTTGGCTGCAGTTAAAATTATCAAACTAGAACAAGGTAAGCATTTCTCTATTTTCTAATGGTACTGAATTGTTTTCTTAATCACACTGCTAATCAAATTCTTATTCCAAAGAACTGGAGCCGTTCTCTCTTTATTTCATTTTATCTCCTTCAGCAGTAACCCTGGGATAAAAGCCAGTCTTTGAATAAAGGTCAGGCACCAAAACTTCAAGGATACTTCAAGAGGAATTAAATTTGTCCACCCCCACCAGTCCCCTCCCTTCGGTTTTAGTTTTTTATATTCTGTGCCACATTTTTGGAGAAATATTAGGCTGGGATTCTGGCTAAACGGAGAGCAAACCCCATGTTCTTCCTATTTCTGTTTAATACTATCTTCTACTATTTTCTACTTTGTCTACCTATCATAGCTGAATTGGACTGATTTTCTCCCCCTGAAACATGGCATACTAGTTGCAGTCCATTGCCTTCACATTTTAAAAAGTTGAGGGAGATCAGATGTCTTTCCATTGTAATATAGAACACTGTTAACAATTTCAGCTTATTTCCTTTTTTGGGGCACAAACATCTGGATCTTAATATGAGTTAAGATCCTGGATTAATGTTTCTCAATTTTTAAAAAGCATGGACCACTAAATAAACAATCAAAAAATGCAATGAGCACCCAATTAAACAACACTGTCTCTACATTTTTGCATTTAAGAGCATGAGAATTCACTTTTCTGATGAATAACAATTTTACAGTGGTTGTATTTGTATGGCTTTCCATCTTCTCCCATTTTAAAGATCTTTTAAAACTAAAATCTGTATCAAAAACATAAGTCCAAAATTTATCATTTTAATTATATTATATACCCCATGCAGTGGTGGGATTCAACCGGTTCGTACCACTGCGGCAGAACCAGTAACTAATTTTTTGTTGCCCAGGCCCAGAATGGACTTCCAGAAGCAGCAACCACACAGAGAACCGGTTGTTCTCATATTTGAATCCCACTACTGACCCCCATGCCATAATGAATATCTAAGCACAAGCTTTCTAGTAAAATTGTTTTTTTAATAAACAGATGAGTCAACGTTGAGTGCATTGAAATCCTATTTTTAGACATTCATTATATTCATATTCACACTTTCCCTTTTCGGATTGCTTGCGTAAAATTAGTTAGCACAATACTGCACTTAGTTCTCTATTTCCAAGGCTATAGGCCTCCAGAGTGACATGCTGGGTATACTCGTATAGACTTACTGATTTTATATGGAGCCTTGTGACATCATAATCTGCTTAATTTACAAACCATTCTCAATATTCTGTAAATCCTGGCTACTTTCCTTTTATTTGTCCTTACAAATGTTGATTGCAACATTTTAGTTCTGCAGCCTGCTGATTGAGTGTAAAACTTGAACTGGAATACTTGGGGTGTGGTAGGCAAACAGCATTTGCAGTGTGGGGTGGAGCATAGGGAATGGTGCCACCTGATTTAGAGATGCATTGGGGAAAATGTTTTCCAAGGTTGCAGACTAGCTTGGGGTTTTGGCTTTGCTGCAGTGCCAATCAGTTAACCATGTCTTGCAGCTGTGCAGATCGAGTGGGATGATAGCCTCCTTCAGTTCATTCAGAAAATATTTTGGATCATCATTCTGATTGAATGGAAGATAAATACTTCATTATATTTACAGTAGCTATATATTTAGTCTGTACAATTTTACTTCATTTTTCAGCCAAAGGGGCTAAGACAGGGGTGTCAAACTGCCGGCCTGCGGGCCGGATGCATCACGCCAAACCACGGCCACCCCATTGCCGGCAATGGGGAAAAAGCCGCGATACATCGCGACACGTGACATGACATTGCAAGTTTGACACCCCTGGGCTAAGAGAACAGCTTGCTTATGTAAAAAGAATAATAACCACAAGAAAAATAGTTTGTCCCTAATCTTACAGTCTCAAAGCCACAACATTTAAAGGAAAAAAGAATGGGGAAGTAAGAAAAGAACTCAGGGACACATGGTTCTTTCAGTGCTCAGATGAAATGGAACCGCTTCAGGGAGAAGGCAGATACTGATTAAATATTAGGGGGGGAAAAAACTCTTCCTAATGATAAGAATTATTTAAGGATGAAACTACCCTGAGCAGTAGTGGATGCATTCAGTCAGAAGTTTAGGATCCAATCTGTCTTTGATGCTTGAATTTGGATTTCTGAACCAAGCGGAGACTAATGAGGGTGATCGCCATGGCCCCGTCCAATTGTCTTATTTTATGAGTCAAACAGTTTCTCATAGAAGTGCTCAGTATTCAGATCTGGAGCAAAGATGCTTTAGATCCAAATACCACCCACTTCTGGGCTGTCAAACAAGCCTGTTGATTTGTCCTTCTGCTCGCAGCTTCTATTCTTCAAGGGTTGGGTAGTTGCCAGGCTGTATGCACAATCAATTGCCATCTGCTGATTGGAATAAAAGCTTATTTTAAGTAGCTGCAGCTGATTAATTTTGCCTGAGCGGAAGATTTAAGGGGGCAATGTTTAGAAGATGGGCCCTGGTATTACATGTACAGTAGAAGGACCAGATGAATCCCTTGTGCATCTGCCTGAAACGCCCCAAAGTGGGAATGGAGAAGATTCTGCCTGAGTTGACAGTGACGATTTTTGTATGACATGCTATCTTAGCATTGAACATAGTTGAGTAACAAATCTGATGAAAGTCTAGTAAAAGATCAAGTTAATCACCTTAGCAACAGCTCCCTCTGCTGTCAAGGCCAAATAGCCCACCAATCTTTGTATTACTTGAGACTTCCTGTTTATTATGATTATCAGCAAACAACATGAACAAAAACCATTGTTTAGGTATGAAGGATTCTGCTTTATAGTCTCTCCTTTATCCCACATTGTGTTCCTCGGGTACTAACAAGTGCTTAACAGTTAGGTAGAATATTTATCATTGAATTAGGAAGCTATATCAGACTCTGGATAGAATAACTAGTCTATAACAAGCTTTGATTACAGATTGCAGTCAAAGTACTCCTTCAGAGCTAAATTCTGAGTCACAGTTTGGATTCAGTGGAGACAGCCAAACCATAATGTGGCTTAGTTGTTCTGTAAATACAGAATTGTGCTGAC
>NW_015387771.1:128388-139322 GCF_001527695.2 Protobothrops mucrosquamatus | reverse complement strand
CACCCACAATAATATCACTTCCTTAGGTATTGGTCAGGATGGGAACTGTAGTTCTAGCAGTATCTAATGGATCACATATTCTACATTCCTGATCAATGAAAAATGCAACTGGAGATAGAGATAAGTATATAGCTAAGGGACTATGAACCTTATCTATGCTGTGTGATTGACACATACATGTATTTTTAGTCAGAGGTCAACCATTTCAGACATGTTTAGTAATTATGATATATCAAGGTTGATTGGTATTCTTTATATAGCTGCCCTCAATGTCACCTGCTAAATAACCTGTCCCATTGAAACACAAAATGAAATTCATATTTGTTTGTTTTTGCTTTTCTATGCTGCTCCATTCCAATCAGTTCTAAGGACCATATAGCATATCTTTCATAGCTCACTGTCTGGATGTTATGCAGATCCACCGCTATGGATACAAGAGAGAAGGAAGCTCGTTTACAATCTACTTAACTATGCAGACCAGTACTAATTGTTCTGACCAGTACTAATTGTTCCACAATCTTTCATGTCCCCAGCATGATCCTCATTCATGTGTATGTACATATAGAATCTGTTTTTTTTCCAATATAAATAATGATGAGCTTCAATAGTTAGATGACTTAGACATTAATATTTGAAGATAGCTCTTTTTAAAATTTATATTTTATTGGGTTCTACTAATTTAGCTGAAATGTTAATATATATTTATAGTCCATGTATAATAGGCCGTATGTTAAATAAATAAATAAATATGACATGCATGTCACTGTAACCACAAAAACCCATGTGGTAAAAAGGATGGTAACTGTAATTGTGGTGTGTATGCATTTTTCAAAGTACATTTTATATGCATGGACTCAAGCTTAAATCTTCAAAATTATAGATGTGTATACCTAAGTTTGATCCATAGCTGTTTACTTATTATGTATTTCACTCCATCATTATTTGGCTTAAAAAACCCTCTTGCTTAAAAATCTGTATATCCTGTACCACTATCCCCAATGCCTTGTTGACATAGCTTTTAGATGTTTCTTTCTTTGGAAATTTTTGAACAGAGAAAAGGATGTCTGCCAGCATTGCTGCCTGTTCATATCATTATGGGGATTATTTTGATAGCCCATGTGATTCTGCTTTTTTGGAAGCCAAGATAGATTTCTGTTACATTCCTAGCTACAACATGCAGACTCTGAACAAATACAGTCTGCATTTTGCCTCAGGGAATTTGAAATGCTTTGCATTTGGATGTCTGCAATATGAAAGACTGGAATTCTCCTATACTTCAGCCATCTCATTTATGAATTTGTTTTCTCCCATGGGTTTCAATTTCTAATTCATCAAATACTTTATTTGCCTCCTCCCATTACAAAAACACAACACGAATGTGTTCCGCATTGTTATATCTATTTTTCCTCCTGGCTTGTTGGATTTTAGTTTTATGCCACATGAATGGAACAAACTGCAAACAAATTGGGCATTTGGAACAGCAAGAAATCTTCTATGTGCTTATGTATTCCAAGTATCATGGCTTTTGTGCAAGAAAGAAGTCTATTCTTGTCGACATGGCTCTTCAGTTCTAAATTAACATATCCCCAGGGTTTCCTGTCTAGGGGTGATATAATAGCAATGTTCCAATATTTAAGGGGCTGCCACAAAGAAGAGGGAGTCAACCTATTCTCCAAAGCATCTGAAGACAAAACAAGAAGCAATGGATGGAAACTAATCAAGGAGAGAACCAATCTAGAATTAAAGAGAAATTTTCTGACAGCCATCCCAAGGGTGCTTTTTCAAGAGACAACAGGATTTTCTTGTTTTTCCTAAATACATTTCACTTCACATCCAAGAAGCTTCTTCAGTTCACTCCAAGCTTCTTGGATGAGAAGCGAAACATCTTCAAGGAAAATAAGAATGCCCAATTGCATCTTATATTATTTTTTTTTTTTTTTATATTATTTTAATTTCTATACCGCCCTTCTCCCGCAGGACTCAGGGCGGTGCACAGCATATTAAAAACAGATACAATAACAATATACAAAAATAAAACCCTTCTAAAACCAAATTAAAAACCAAATATTAGAGGCTGTGTTCCAATTAAAATTATACTTAAAATCGTCCCTAAATAAAATCCTCCTTAGGTCAGGCCNCGGCGGAAAGTAAGGAGATCCGGAATCATCCGGATCTCGGGGGGTAGTTCGTTCCAGAGGGTGGGGGCACCCACAGAGAAGGCCCTCCCCCTGGGGGTCGCCAGCCGACACTGTTTGGCCGACGGCACCCTGAGGAGACCCACTCTGTGGGAGCGTACCGGTCTATGGGAGGAAATCTGAGGCAGAAGGCGGTCTCAGAAAGCATCTTTGGGACAACCATGACCTGGATGACTGAGAACCTCCATAGACATTCCTGACAGTTAGAACAATTAATTAGTGGAACTACTTGCCTCCAGAAGTTGTGGGTGCTCTAACACTGGAGATTTTTAAGAAGAGATTGGACAGCCATTAGTCTGAATGGTATAGGGCCGTGGTGGCGAACCTATGGCACGGGTGCCAGAGGCGGCACGCAGAGCCCTCTCTGTGGGCATGCGCACCATCACCCCAGTCCTAGGCCTTCAGCTGGGTTTTATAAAACCTTTCTGCTTTAGGCCTCCGCCGCCATGTGCAAAAAAAAAGGTTCAATCAATCAATCAATTTCAACTTCTTGCAGGAAAAAAAAAATCTCGCAAAGTTGGAATTGATTGATTGAACTTTTTAGTCCCACCCAGTCTGCCATTACCACCACAGCCACGCCTACCCAATGGGCCATGCCCATCCAATGGACCACACCCACCCAATGGGCCACACCCACCCAATGGGTCGCCCATGCCCACCCAATGGGTCATGCCCACCTGGCACCGGACGATACATAAGTGGGTTTTGGGTTGCAGTTTGGGCACTCAGTCTCTAAAAGGCTCGCCATCACTGGTATAGGGTCTCCTAGGGTTGGACTAGAAGACCTCCAAGGTCCTTTCAAACTATTTTATTCTGTTATTCATAATAACTAGATGTTATTCTTAATGAGATGTTTACATATTCCTGCATGGTGTGTTTTGGAATTGTAAATAAATAAATACTGTATTTAAAATGGAAATGCCAGAAGAGAGTCATATATTGGCTGTTGAAACAAATATATTAAAATAAATAGAAAATAGAACAGTTCATTTCTGACTAGGTAAAAACTCTCAGATGTGAGCACTCAGAAGAGCACTGGTGAAAAAAAATGACAGACAAATATAAAGTGACATTCCATTAGAGCCTTGGACTGATGGCATTGCATCTTAGCTGCAAAGTCACCGGTATCTAATCCTACCCCCACATCATCTGCAATAGTTTGACATAATAAAAAACATTCAAAGTCTAATACAGGCAACAAAAACGGAAAACATCAGCAATTTTGCAGTTCTTTCTATATTACAGTGTTGTTGAGTCTCCTGTTCATGGCAAGATTTTATTTATTTATTAGTGTATGGCATCTACAGAGGACATAAAATCACTGATATACACATTTAGTTTAAACAAAGCATCAGTAAATATATACAGTATATAAGATATGTGTCAAGAGTGAAAATTTGGCAGCTATGTGGCTTTCTGTTTTCATCTTGTCATTAGAGTAAAGGAGGGAGGTGTTGCTTTCAAAAGGGTTAGTTAGAGAAAGGAAACCTCTACAGTTCTATGGAAGTTTGCTGAGAGTTGGCAGAATGGAAACCTTTCAAGGACATTCTAGCAGGTGCTAAGAAGATAGCAGACAGGTCCCATAACAAAGTGAACTTGTTTACATGAGCTATGTGGACATCTGGGGGGTTTCTCTGGGAAACTCATTGTTATATGCTATGGTCTGATGTCTTGGGACTTTAGAATCAGTTTTCATCACTTTTACCAGGCCATATATTCAATAAACAGTAAGCTTTTCAGAAATGAAAATAACCCTGGACTTTTATTTGGATACTCAAGTTGGAGGTTGATAATATGTGGACAATACAATACAGGAGATAATATATTAAATTAAGATAAAACCATAACAAAATCATCATAATATGGAGACATAGAACTGCAATGGGATAGATGTTGTAATTTGATATCTATGGAAGCTAACCATCTAACTGCTTCTGGTTGGCTGAGGTGAGATTGTCCCAGATGCTTTGAAATTTCCTGAGGAGACATTCTTGAACAATATGTGTTATAGTTTGTTCCAATGCACCACATTTGTATTGCAGACTTTCAGCCATTCACCACTTAAAGAGCTTTGCCTTAGTTCTGGCATGGCCTCTGATATGGCTCCATATTTTCTGTAGCAACTGCATTCCTGGAAGTGGTTTTGTTGGATCTATGTGAACTGTTTCGTTGTGGTTATTAAAAATCACCCATCTTAATTGCCATTCTTCATCCAGATCAGGGGTAGGGAACCTTGGCTCTTTTATGACTTGTGGACTTCAATACCCAGAATTACTGAACCAGCCATGGTGACTCAGGAATTCTGGGAGTTGAAGTCCACAAGTCATAAAAGAGCCAAGGTTCCCTACCCCTGATCTAGATTATAAGACTGTGGTATGTTATTCCAAATCGATTTCCTAAACTTAAGTCTCGTGAGGGATAGAGAGTCTAATATTTTAATATATTGGAAGATCTCTAGGAGTTGATGGCACATTTATCTTATTCCACTCTTGAAATGCATGTTATTGTCATCGGAGATTAGGAGAGGCAATGTTAGAAAGAATATGGAGCCATGACAATTTAACCCCACCCCCAAATAACCCCTTATAATTATAACCCAACTGTTTTCCTCTATCTCTAGGGGATAATGAGTACTTTAATTTAAGAGCTTTTCAACCTTGAAAACCCATTTGGAATATATTGCAAATATATCTGATAGGTGTCATATGTTTCAGTTTTGTTTCCTATCACTACAGCCACTGGCAGCGTCAAAATGATAAAATAGAATTTATTTTTTTTCTTGTCAGTTAAGTATCTAAAAAATTATCAAAGGCAGCTATGCTGTTTGTATTTCTGATCTTTCTGATAAGGTAAACAAAAAGTTTTATTTACATTACTTTACATGTAGTAAAGTAGTGAATGTGTTTAAATCAATAATTAACGTCTGATGACTGAGGCACAGATGTTAAATCTCATCCATTAGGAGCAAACTTGATTGTATATTTTCAGATGACTTTCTTTTCAGGGCAGATATAAACATTCTTTTCCAAAGAGTTGATCTGCTAGGCATTTGTATACACTGTTGCTATAAATGTGTCTCTAATCTGAAATATGATAATTCATGCAACAAGCCTCTCTATCTATAGGATGATAAAATCTGCCAAGTATAATGAATTGTAATTGAACATACATACATACATACATACATACATACATACATACATGCATACATACATACACACATGCATGCATGCATGCATACATACACTATATATTGAATATATTGAAAAATCTGGGCATATCTGATACAAAATAAATGACTGAATCTTGTTGAAGATGACTCATGTAGAAACACAATCCCTATGTATGCTCTTGCATTCACAAAAGACATAAATAGAGTTAAGGACATAGGAATAAGGTATAGTATATGAGTGTGCACCAAATCAGTGTACCCATAGTGTACCCATAGTTCCTTTCTTTGTAATAAATGTCAATATAAAAGTGTAACCAGTACTCTGGGTTGCTGGAATCTTTAGCTAATTTAGCTTCTTTCTCTTGCATGATACTAATAGGTTTCCCACCCTACACCCTCATGCCACAGTAGTGTGCCCATTACTGCTCCATTCAAATATTCCAGGAAGAATTGATAGATTTTCGCTAAACTTTATTTCAAACCATAACAAGTCATATAGATATACACAAGCACAGGATGGTGAAAGTTAGCATAAAAATAACCCTTAACCTAGGGTTACCTAACAAATCCATCTTGGGATACTCAATTAAAGCTAATTAAGAAAACTATCTGGTGCTAATGAGGGGAGAACTATTCACTTTTCTTCTCCAATTCTATTGGTCAACCTTGGAATCAACTTAGCTATCTTTGAGTATGGAGACAGTTTGGTCTGTGATATTTGACACATGGTTGCTGGAGAAAGGAGTTTTTCTTTTTCTTTTTTTTTCTGTAATGATGTCCAAACTAACTCCTATGTGCATTTGGATACCTGACAGATGTTCATAATGATTAACATCATATGTATGTTAATTGTATGCATATTATGTTATTACTCAAGGAACTCTACTCATTGCTTATTTGCTACAAAGCCAAGCCGAAGATATTTCCAGAGGTTGTAAAGAACTCAGTAGTTTATAATTAGACCAGGAAAGTGAGTAGTTTCTTGTCTCTATTCATTAATCAATCCCATAAAACAGTCATTTCCCAATTGTGCTACATCAGCCAGAGACATTTTCTCCCTACACTGGTCTCTCTATTGTGGAATATCCTTGAGATACAGTACAACTGACACATGTAATGTGGGTGTTCTACTGGATACTAAAAAAAAATATTGCATCTATTTATACAAAAATTTCAAGGCTCTGATTTTATCAAGTGTATTGAATGCATTATACTTTGTCAGAATAATGATTTAAAGCAGGCATGTCAAACTCGCAACATCACTTGATGTCACACGACGTATCGGGACTTTTACCCCATTGCCTGCAATGGGGTGGGCGCAGTTTCAGTGTGACGGATCTGGCCTGTGGGCCGGCAGTTTGACATGCCTGATTTAAAGGCTAAACGGCTTATGTAATGATGTAATGTAACATAAGGTGAATGATGCAATGTTAGGAATGACTCAGCAGGAGTTTGTGTCCCTTTAAGATCTTGAGTATAAAAGGGAAGGCTTTTGCTGCTGTGTTCTCTCTCGTCCGTTTCCTGCTGTAACTGCTGTATACTGGAGTTTGCTCTATTACCACGTGTATGTATCTTGTTCCCTGTTCCCTATAGATAGTGTAAGATAAACTACCATTTAATATATAGACCACTGTTTATTGTATTTACTCCTGGGTTATCTCAGCACAATAAGACTGTGCATGCTCTGACATACTTCATGGTTTTTCTATTTTTAAGTTTGTGTTTCATTTTATTTATTTTTTTAAATGTAAACCACTTTTCCTTTATGTTAAATGATTTAATAACAAACATTATGAAGTTATTTTTGCTTTTCCCTTTGCTTTTATTATGTTTATTGCTTATTGGATTGTGAATAATTCTACATTTTTATAGGTTGTAATTTATCACAGGGCTTTTAAGTATTATCATATCTCCATTTCAAAACTTCAATACAGAATAGAGCTGGAATGGACCTTGGAGGTCTTCTAGTCCAACCCCCTACTCAGACAGGAAACCCTATACCAGGGGTGTCAAACTGCCAGCCCACAGGCCAGATGTGTCATGGCAAAACCGCGTCCACCCCATTGCCGGCAATGGAAAAAAAGTCACAATATGTCACGACACATCACGTGACATTGCGAGTTTGACACCCCTGCCCTATACCATTTCAGACAAGTTGTTGTCCAATCTCTTCTTAAAAGCCTCCAGTGATGAAGCACCTACAACTTCTGAAGGCAAGCTGTGCCACTGATTAATTGTTCTCACTGTTAGGAAATTTCTCCTTAATTCTAGGTTGCTTCTCTCCTTGATTAGTTTCCATCCATAGTTCCTCTTCAAAATCCATTCTATAGTTTCTCTTCAAAATTCACAATAGAACTGATTTGAGTGAACATGGTATCTGAACGTGCTTGACATTCAAGACTATCCTAAATAATTTAGCAAAAAAACAAATACAGTGAGCTTTGGATTGCAGCAAAGGTGTTTTGTGCACATTATCAGAGTTTCAAAGGCAATCAATGACATCATAAGGGAAAGAGAGAGAAAGAGAAGGAGACGAGACTTATCTAATTACATAAAATTTAGGTATATGCTTGCATAGTAATGGGTTGCATTGGACTCAGTAGGCTTTGCTTCTGAGTAGAGATTCATTAGATTGTTCAAAACCATCTTCTCCAGCTGAGGAAAGCAGTTTGGCTGTGCTTATTGTACCTCTTGAAATTTCTCCCTTCAGATTCCTTTGTAAAGTTTTCATAAAGCACTAGCCCAGCAGGTATAAAACACTGTTACACAAACAAAGGTAGCTAACAAAACATTTGGTAGACTAATAACAATTATCTATTATATCTTCTCTACCTAATGCTTCCACACTCTATTAGCCAGCCCCCCAGGCAGTTTTGAGCTTTTAGTTGATCACCTTTGCTTAATCCCCCCACTTTTTTTTCTAGTCATCTTTAAAATAAGCAGTAATGCCACCATTCAAATAAATTGAATGCAAGGATTGTTTGCTTCTCCTTGTGTCCATTTACCCAGACTAGATATGTCATGGTGTTTATGGAAGTATTAGTTTTTGTACTGAGAATTGCTTTCACTGCTATTGGACAGCTCACACTGTGGAGGTTAGTATAAAATATTTTGTAAGGAGAATAGAAATATGTCTATACAAGATCTGTAGGTACCTGTCTTTTTTTTCCTCAAAGCCATCATCCTTTCAATAGAACAAAATGATGTCATCATAAAAAAGCGTATATATGAACAAATATTCAAGGATAATGAAAACATCTCTTCAGTTTAAGGTTTTTTTTCCCCTATTGTCCACTTTTATTTAGTTATAAAACTGGATCCAATAATGAGCTAATAATACAAAATTTAACATCTACAGTTCAGTTCATGAGGTCTGTAAAAATGCCAGATGTCAAGGGCTCTGATTAAAAATTGCCACAAAACACCACACTTTTCAAACTGCTGAAAAATGAGAGTTGGACTTTTTATTTCAAGTAGCTTGTGTCTTTCAGCTAGTTGTCATTTCCTTATAAATGAAACTGGAAACAAACTTTTCACCATATGTTAATTAAAAGTGTTATTGCCTTGGTTCTCAAAAGCCTTTTGAGAACACATGGACAAAGTAACAGGACTATGTCTAGCCAAACTCCACTTTCATTACAATATAAATGCAATTCGTTGCAATATAAGCCCTCACGTCTACAATTACATCAAGGGAGAACTTTCATTCAATGACTTGATTTTTTGTTTAGAGTTTCTGGTCCAATAAAAATGCATGTGCCAGCCTTCTTTCACCTTTGTAATGGATGTTGAGGTTGGCATTCATAATCTTGACAAACACACTTAAACCATAAAAAAAGAACATTGTTTCAATGGCCAGCTCCACAAATTACCAGGAAGTTAATAGTTGCAACTTGATTCAAATGCAATCATTCCAGAAATTTATAATTTATAGATGGTTCTCAGCACTATGTTGAGCAGATTTTATGTTGTTTTTTTTAAATATATGACTAGGCATATGGCCAATTAATACGTGGAATTTCAGTTAAACAATTGTGTAAATTGGGTGGTATGATATTGATAGTAGTGTGTACACTCACACACAGGGAAGTGGTAGGTTGGTTCCTTTTCTATAACCAGGGGAGAAGCAGGTCTATACAAGCTTCTGTATAAAAATAAGACAAACACTTATTTCAAAAGAAGGTGAAAGTCCTTTATCATGTTGATTAAAATAAAGGGACTGAGCTGAAAACAATGAAGGAAAGGAAAATGTATTGAATCCTAAAGACTTTAAAAGCTAATCTTCCATACAAGAACATGCACAAACACATTGTGAGTACAATAAATAAAACCCAGGATACAAAGGAACTGTTGAAATCACTACACCACATAAAAGACTAATCCTAATTTACATCTAATTCAACATTTTCATAAATGTTACTTTCTTATGACTATCCAACCCTCCTACAGTTGTCATTGTTGTTGGTTGATGCATTTTTGTTTCTATTTTATTTTGTCTGTTTTTAAAGCCCAACTGAAGGAGAGATGGATTTTCTGCTCCTGGGGATTTGAAATTCCCAGAGTTTCTGATCTCTGTCCACTATCTAGATTGATAGGTCAAGCTTTGTTTAATTCATTTATATAAGAGATTTCTTGGGATGTTTTCTTTCTCTCTCATTACAGAATCATGGGCATACAACCATGTATAGAATGGTTATAAATAACATTGTGAAATTTATGAAATCCTTTAATGCTTCCTGCTATCTGGGTCCCTAAAGCATAAATCAAAAAGAGGCTTGAAGCTTCCCAACCTAATCAATTGAGTCCAGAATAAACTACCATGCTTGCAATAGTTTACAAGCCTTGAAGTTTGAAGAAAATGAATAATCAAGTGACTTTTTATAATATCCACAAGAGGAATGTGCAAGTATCTATGAATTAATTAGCAGAGTCCATTTAGAAAACTGAAAGAAGCACAAATACTGAAGCAAGAGATGTGCAGTGTGTGAAGTAAGAGATATTTAAATTTAAGTTCAAAAAGCAATTATTGATCTAGAGAAGATATGCATAACTATCTGAAAACAAAGTAAGGAGATGGAATTTTTATGGTCTTTTTCTTTCCTGAGTTGGGACAGCTGAAGAACAAGACCATTTAAATCAAAAAGGTTTATAGCTCCACTTCAACATTCAAATTGACAAAAGCAAAGGTTGGTGTAGATTGCCTATGTCAAAATGAGCATGCAATTTTCTTTAAAAACTTTTGGCACAATTGATGCAGTTGCAATTACTAGGCAGAGCAGTCCCATTTAGTGCAGGAAAGACAATAGTAGAGCAATGCCATATTAAACCAAAAATATATTTGTTGGAATATGGAACTTGTTTAGGTATTGTGATGTCTGAAAAGGCTGCTTCTTCTTCTTCTTCTTCTTCTTCTTCTTCTTCTTCTTCTTCTTCTTCTTCTTCTTCTTCTTCTTCTTCTTCTTCTTCTTCTTCTTCTTCTTCTTCTTCTTCTTCTTCTTCTTCTTCTTCTTCTTCTTCTTCTTCTTCTTCTTCTTCTTCTTCTTCTTCTTCTTCTTCTTCTTCTTCTT
>NW_015387771.1:126617-128368 GCF_001527695.2 Protobothrops mucrosquamatus | reverse complement strand
CAGAGATCAGAATGGCCCCAACTCTGTTGACCTTCCATAAGGCTTTTAAAACTTAGCTGAGTACCTGAGCCTGGAGCTCTCAATATTTTAAGAGTCCCTGTCTTTGTTTAATTATGAATTGACTAATTATCTTGGCTGCTGTATATATTTATTTTTTAGCTATTTATATTGATTGAAATGTTTTATTTTTTTAAAAAAATATGTCTCAATTATTTTTATAGTTTTAGAACTGCAAGCCATCCAGAATTACTGGTCGAGATGGGCAACTATAGAAATTGAATATATAAATAATCATGAATACCTTTGCTCTTTTTATTATAGGTATAATAAGTATAGTAGGTATAGGGTCTCCTGCTCAAGCAGGGGGTTGGAATAGAAGATCTCTGAGGTCCCTTCCAACTGTATTACTTGGTGTTCTGTGTTTTATTCTGCAGCAGTTTGGTTGAAGACCTCTTTCTCTGTCAACAAAGATGATATATGATCCTCTCTACAAGAATCATTTTTCTTCAGAATGATTGTTCCTGACTTTTAAACACCTACTTTTTGCTTAACAAAACTCCTAAATATTTTATTTTGAATATTTAATATATTGCCCTGACCCAATAGCAACGGCTTCCTCCAGCAACAACAGTTGGATATTACTAATCAACACAGAATCCATCCCTTCATCTCTCATTGGTATTTTATTTTAAATGTGTGCATTGCATTGCATCCCTATGCTAGATTGTATAGTCTTTGTAAAGAATTAAGCTATATATGTCTAAAGTTGTACAAAAAAACCTAGTTAATTACAAAGATAAAAAATTCAAATTTACATTTGAACTCAGAGATTTACATTGTTTCTTGCAGTTTCACTGGCTGCATCACACTGCCTTAGCATTTTATTTTTAGGATTTGAAAAATAAACCCAGAAATGCAGGGAGCCAAACATGGACTTTACTACATCACAAATGGCAGCATTGAATAGATTTTATTACTATTAACCTTTTTGCAGATTTATTTTACAAAAACCTATAGACACACGCAAAAATGATACATTAAATATACTGTACAAATCTATCCCTCTGTCTGTCTGTCTATCTATCTATCATCTCTCTCCTCTCTCTATCATTATCCATCTATCCATTCCTCCATCCATCATCTTTCTCTCTCTCTGATTTGAATCAGAGAATTTCTACTTCAAATATGTAAAAAAAGCAAACTCAGGGAAATTTGACAGCTATTTATTGTTGTCTTTTTATTTAAAAAAATGTCCTCACTTATTTTTCATTTACAATCTTATACATGTAAGAAAACCAATGCATTTTTCTATACATCTTTTCTAACCCCCACAATATGTACCTTTACAAATGTGCAACTAAGTGCTCTGTATTAACATTTGTTCACATATGCAGTGGTTGCAACCTCTCATAGTATTTGTCACTAAACTTACATAATAATAGGTTTTATGGTGCTTTGAGGATAATGGTATATAGTAAATCTAAAGATATGTGTTAAAAGTAAGACCAATGAGTTTACTGCAAATCTATTATACTATTTATTCTATATAAATTATTATGTATAATTTATATAGAATTTATAGCAAAATGCTATGTGTGTATTCTTTGGGAATATTAAAAAAGGGTCAGAGAAAGGGCTAAATGGCTAAAATGCCAATCTATTTCGTTTACTTTAGCAATGTATTTTCAGCAAATAAAACTCCACATTCATTAACATTTTAAACTTTCTGTTGATAACAGAGGTACAGAAAC
>NW_015387771.1:122302-125782 GCF_001527695.2 Protobothrops mucrosquamatus | reverse complement strand
TATTATGTATAATTTATATAGAATTTATAGCAAAATGCTATGTGTGTATTCTTTGGGAATATTAAAAAAGGGTCAGAGAAAGGGCTAAATGGCTAAAATGCCAATCTATTTCGTTTACTTTAGCAATGTATTTTCAGCAAATAAAACTCCACATTCATTAACATTTTAAACTTTCTGTTGATAACAGAGGTACAGAAACATAGCAACTGAGCAATCTTGCTGGAATAAATTATGATATTGATTATCCTTGGGAGTAGGGAGAAACAATTGGGAAGTTTGCAGTAATAGAATATCCTTTCCTGTAGAACTATATGAATGATTCCTATAAAGCTGACTTAATATTTTTATGGGTTACAGAAACATACTTTCTTACTATTAAAACACTGTTATTCTGCCTTTTTAGTCTAACATTGAATCCCAAAGCAGCTCACAACCTAATTAATTAACTGATTAATTAATTAACAAGCATTAATTAATTAAAAACTGGTAGATTGGCTTAAGACTTGATGAAGCTACCTGCTTTAATCTTGATCTTCTACGAGGAGCTACTGAAAGGGGGAAGAACTGCCAAGCAAACTTCAATAAATGGTTAAAGTTAATTCTAACTGTGGTGATTTCACTGTAAGAGAGGAAAAAAAGTGTGACTGTTGGGAGGGGGACTATACTGTGGGGTATTGAGGATTGAAACAATACATCCTGTTTTGAGAGAAAGAATTACAAAACAATTGCAGTAAGGATTAGTTCTGGACATTTAGCCCTTCAATTCAAAGATTAGTGTAAGTTTAGATCCTGAGATCAGGGAAGTGGAACTGAAGCATTGTAGGATTCAAGAGTCTAAGGTTGATAGTACACTTCTTTTGATGAAAGTCTCAAATTCAGTCCTTGCTCAAAAGCTGGTTAAATGTCTAATTTTTATTAGACTACTTCAAACATAATCCTAGTGGAAGAAACAGGAACAAAAAAGGCATTTAGCACTGAACAATTAGAAAGAAAGAAAGAAAGAAAGAAAGAAAGAAAGAAAGAAAGAAAGAAAGAAAGAAAGAAAGAAAGAAAGAAAGAAAGAAAGAAAGAAAGAAAGATGAAGTTAGCAGTAATTATAAGATGCTGTATTTTTGACAATTCCCTGACAAATTACAAATAGAAAATCCAGAGCCAATGAAATAGTTAAAATATAGTTATATAGTTAAATAGTCAAAAACCTGGAAGGCCTTGATTGTACAATACAACATATATTTCAGTCTTTTGACAAGCATAAAATAAAAAAATACAGAGACTACAACATTTTTAGTTATAACATAAAAGGAGTCTACATCTAAAAAAAACTATAGGGACATTTATTGTACAATTAAATGATGCAGAGATAAAAGCAATAGCATTGCTATAAAATCAAGATCTGTAAAAAATAAACTATACGGTTAACTATTTAAAAAAGTAATTAAAGTTTAAGTTTTTAATATAATACAGCTAGATAAAATATCGCCCTATCTAAAAATCTAACAGAATGAGCTGCAGCCACAAAAGCTGTGAAACTGAAAAAGGGGAAGTTAGAAACAACAGTCAGGCATAAGCCAAGTCAAAACTGATCAGCTCCAGCTGGCATTCAATATCTGACAAATGTTATAGTACAGCCTGACAACCTGGTAAGGAGCCGGAGGATAAGATCAGTGTTGATGTCTCTGTAAAATGAGCACAAGAACAGGATATACTCAGTAGTGTTAAATTCTTGGCATTGCAAGGCCACAGAGGTCCAGGAAAGAGATTCTCACAGTTTTTAAAACAGCCAAGGAAAAGGTACTTCAGCAAGCAGAGGGAAGACAGTTCTATGGTTGGGGGACTCTAGATATCTAATATAGGTAGCCGGTGTTACTACTTATTTTAGCCTTTTTCAGGAACAGGAAGATGAGGAGACTTGTGGGACACTTTGGCACTTTGTGTCCAGGATTGTTATAGGAGGGTCTTGTCCTCCTATCCTCAATCCAGGGAGAGAAAATAGATTTAATAGATCAAATTAAACATCCCAAATTTTGATCATTTGGTCAGCAGGATTTGCTTCCAGATGAACTGAAATTCAGGTGTTGGGCTATGCCTAGTGGGATAAATGTTGCTTTTTGATTGAGCGTATACAAGCATAAGCTGATCTCCATTTTTATCAGCCTACTCCTGATCACTGACTGGTCTAAGAAATACAGTGGGGTATCTGAAGACCAAAGTTAGGAGTTTGAGTTTGACAAGCTTCAGGGAAGTCAAACTGGAAAAATAGATGCTGAAGAATGTCTTATTAGTGAGTTTGCTCTTGAAGGCCTTGATTAGAGGATAAATAGGTAATGGGAAGAGAGTCCAAGTTTTAATGGACTCTACCACAACCCACAAACCTTAGTAAATAAAAGTTTTAATATCTAATGTGATATGTGTATAATAAAGGAGCCAAACTTTAGAATACAGCTTTATATTTCTATAAGACAACATAAGTGTCATGGCGGGGATGTTTGTAGCTGACAGAATTGTATTTATTTTGTTATATAAGCTCCATTCAGAAACAATTCTATGCAGAGTATACTCCACTGGGGTAAACAAGAATGGTTATTGACTCCATATCTGTTTGAGGAATATCATTTCCTTAATCACTTCTGTAAATGACTTCCTGAAATAGCCAAGTCTATTATGGTTAAAGGCCATAACAATTTATCTCATCCTACCTAGCCAAGTGTTGGAAGCTATTGTAGATGGCAAATGCTGATTTGACCGTGGGTAGGGTCTGATTAATGTAGTCTTTTGAAAATAACACTTAAAACAGTAGTGGGATTCAGCCAGTTCACACCACTTCGGCAGAACCAATAGCTATTTTTTTTGTTCCCTAGGCTCAGAATGGACTTCCGGAAGTGGCATCCACACAGAGAACCAGTTGTTCACATATTTG
Source organism: Protobothrops mucrosquamatus (assembly GCF_001527695.2). NCBI lineage: Eukaryota > Metazoa > Chordata > Lepidosauria > Squamata > Viperidae > Protobothrops > Protobothrops mucrosquamatus. The sequence goes on along the minus strand of NW_015387771.1, from coordinate 122,865 downwards.
AATCCCACCACTGACTTAAACAGTGCCCTCCCTGTTAGTTCTTATTAGATGGGCAAGCATACACCACTGGGAGAAGGTACTGACAAATATTTTCAGTCCTGAACCAGGTAGGATTTTAAAGTTGACAGCCAACATCTTGAAATATACCTGTTAGAGATCAGTACAACTCTTCTGGGAATGGTACTATACAAGTGAACTAAGAGGCACCCTTAATTATTTGAACCATTGTGTTTTGGAGCAGCCTTAGCTTCTGGCTAATATTCAAGTACAGCATTATTCAAAGTGAATTGTGACCAACTTAAGTAGAATCATAGCACTTGCAGGTCTTCTAGTCCAACTCTCTGCCATAGGCAGGAGTCCTTATTCCATTCTGAAGAAATGGTTGTCCATTTTTTTCTTGAAAACCACCAGCGATGGAGCACCCACAACTCTGAGCTTTTGAACTTCCATCCTGTCAGTTTGAGTTTATGCCCCCATGCTCTTGATTTTTGCTTAAAACTACTGTGTTCGAGAACATTACTCACACCAATGTCGGTATGACATTTCCAGTCACTAATAAATGT